>NC_086322.1:215376147-215676147 GCF_036172605.1 Pelobates fuscus
TTAAGATTGCTTTTTACATGTTATCATTAACCATTATCCTATTTTTCACTTTAACACATTGCATGTTTTAGACTAATGGGATTACTGGTCTTATTTTTAGCCATGTGGTTTTTATATGAAATTATGCCTGGTTTTGCTTCCAGATTTTGATTCAAACACGTGATCTGAAAATGAGTATTGAAGCAGATAGATTAGGACATCTTCTGCATCTTCTTGAGCACCAAGGAAGCAGTGATATGGATTGGTGGTGGGATTTTTCTCTCTGGAAAAGAGATTTAAAAGCTGGATAATTCTTGGTTCCATGGGTTATATAATGTAATGGCGTTTCTTGTTTTTGAGGAAAGTCCAGGTGGACTGAAACATTGGGATATTGAGAAGCAGACTCCTGTGTGGTTTAAGGGGACCATACATTGGTAGAAATCTGACTTTAAAAGTGGTTTCTGATATGGGTACAGAAAGCTATGGGCCCATAGGCACCATCAAATTTTCTTCTATTATAGAAACAGAAAGACACAGAGACAAAATATACAATCAATTCTAATCTAAAAAAATAAGACAACCTTAAGAAAAAGTAAAGGGGAAATTGAAGCACTCAGTAGGAAATAAAGAATTGAAGTGTATTCCCATAATAACACCTTTTTGCAATATGATGCTAAGAAAAGATGAAAATACAAATCCCATTGTCTGCATTAACACTCCAGTAAATGCTTTTGAGTTGCCATTTTTATGGCAGAAAAGTCAATTGTGCTCCATTATTGCTACAGATACAACAACAAAAGTGTACATGGAATCAATACAATTATTGTAATGTATCACTAAAAGTCATTACAAAAAACATAAAATGCTGAAAAACAATAATTGCTACTAGATCAAAAATGTATGTGCTTTGTTTATTCCTTAAGCTTAGTCTGGACCTTAGACCCCACTATTATTTATTCATCTTAAATGTTATTATACTTATTATTTTATTTTAAAACTTCAACACTGAGACTTGAAGAAAGTAGATGGTAAGGTTTTTTACAGTAAGAACAATAACAATATGGAATTATTTGCCTAAATAAGATGTCTTAACAGATTATCAGAAGGATATGTGGGGTAAGAACTCGTTAATTCAAGAGGAAATATGACTCGAAGTTTGCAGTTAGAAGAATTAGAATTGTTTTCTCATTTTATGGAATAATTGGAAAAAGATTTAAATTCTGCTTTGCTTAATTTTATCAATGATAGAAAAAGATGTGTAGAAAGATGTGTAAGAGGTTAAACTTGAAGGGCATGAGCCTTCTTTTAACCTATGTTACGGTGTAACTATAAAATAGATTTCACACTACTGCAGAAGGGGCAATAAAACATACAGGTAAGTGACATGCATATTTAGGGGAATGGGAACAAGAGGTGATGAGGATCTTGGTCCCGTAGTTCTTTGTGACTTTTATTTTCCCTGATGTCCAAGACAAGTTAGCACAAAATGCAGAGCAAGCATGCACAGATCCTGTTTTCTACATGAAAGCTCTTCAGCCGGTGTCCTGGAGGGGCATTAAACTGACAAGCCCATTTTGGGAGGTGTGCATGCTTATGGGGAGACTACCTGTGGTTTTGTAGGAATTTGGAGAATGTTTGTGAGTTTGTGTGTGCTGGGGATAAGGCCTCCCATCTGTGTAGGAAATACATAATATCATCTGATTACACAGGACAATTGTGTAGAAATAAACTCTATAACTAAGGATATACATACGGGTTGTTCTTCTAAGTGAGCATGGCATGAGGAGGGCCCTTAGTCTCCTATTGCCTGGTTGCCCTGTGAGTTGCCTGTCGAAATCCGCTCCAGAACTTCAAATAAACTGTCAGTAATGTGACTGGAAAGTGAGTGGAAAGGTCTTGGAAGACATCTGACTTTGGTTTGATATTTAAGAAACCACTCTTGAATTTGTTTAGAATTCATTAGCGTGCACAGCACATTAGCCAGGTAAATTACAATGTAAACTTTACTTTGAAAATAATTCCAATTTAACAAAAGAGGTGCAAAATACATATTTTTGCTCTAGTGAGAACAAGGTCTACACATGGGACATTTTCAAAAACATGTTAAGCTAATCCCAATTCATACAAAAGGGAACATATAGACCTAATTAGGTGACAGGGAGGACAGTTTGGCCCTACATTAGGCTGCCAGGGAGGACAGTTTGGCCCTACATGTTACCAGTGTTTATATAGATAGTATTATTCTAAATTCTAGAAGATGGGAACATGATGAGAGACAAGCATGATTATATCTCAGGGATCACCTAGAACTGTAAAGTAGCCCAATTCTCCTTGGTTATTATAGAACAGTAATCAGACATTGTTACTACCATAAGATGGTTGTCTATACCATCATGGACTGGTCTGAGTATAGTAGAATTCCTCAAAGAGTTTTGAAAAATTGAGTATATCACCATGATATATTTGTGAGTGCTGTAAAGAACAACATAAATCTAAAATGAGAAAAGTTGAGACCCTGAGTAGTCAGGCCAAAGGCTAGACAGGAAAAGGGACATGTGTGAGTGAGTGGGAGTGTAGTATCAGGGCAGGGGAGGTCTTGACAGTGCATAGGGGTGGAGCCCTGGGCAAGGGGTGGTTATCATTTATATAGGTGGCCATTTACTGTAAGGGGCTCAGCCATCTTTATTAATCCCAGCTTGAAACAGCTTCCCACCCTCCCTCCCTCCCTCCCTTTGTGATATGGCTTATGATTTGTGTTTGTTTCTAACGTGTGTTTGCTTGTCACAGCATTCAGCGGAAAAGGTCTCTTGTCAATCAGGGTTGGACCAGTGGTCCAGTAGAAAAGATGATCGAGGGCTGAACCCTCCCCTAAGCTCAGTTATGTTTATGGGTAAGGAACTTGCCCACTGAGCCAGAGGCAGGCCAGTGGTTGGCACGGAGTTAATGTTAGGCCAGTTGTGAGGCTGGTTTGGTGTATAGGACGAGAGGGGAAGGCAAGTGGATCAGCAGGAATGGTTGACAAGGATGTGGAACTTGGCAGGTTATGGTGTACATTATGTTAATGTATGGTTAATGAGTGATGTATTTTATACTTATTGATATTATTAAAGGAGTGGCCTGTTTGTCACCATCAACGTCTTGCGTCTGTTTATTAAGGTAAGCTAATATATGGGTAAGTTCATTAACACGGTCCCTACTACCTTCACACATGAATCTATGGGATTTATGAAAGTTAAGATAAATAGTAGGGGAAAAAAAACTCAATTGACTTAAAAAAACAACAAACAATTAGCACAAGCTCTCCCTATTCAGTATAATTCATTTTAGTCAATTTGCATTCTAAAAAGATGAAGGATTGAATGCATAAAGAAATGTCACTCAAAGATTGAATAATTGCCGAGCCATATACAAAGCGTTAAGCTTTCTAATAATGTGTGCACTCATGCTTAAATTATTAAGCACAAAAAAAGAACTAAAAGTGCTAAGCTGCGGAAGAAATGTCACACTAAATATAACAATGAGCCGTCGTAGAGAAAGTAACAATATGGGAAATTCTGTTATTATATATGACAGGCTATGTGTTCATATGTAAGTCTGTGAAAGTACAGTTTGGGATTATAGGAAGAAAATGTCTTTCTAAAAAGTAGCAATAAAAATCACTTTTATGCCAAGAAAATAAAACACAAACGGATGGCACTGCAAGTTTCGGCGTTGACACCGCCATGCGCACAGGCCCAAGATGGCGCCGGCGCGCCAAACTCACCTTCCACGTATTCGGACCACAGCGACCTCACCTCAATATCGGAGCCAACGGCGACACCCGCAACCGATCTATCCATCCATAAGATGCTCAAGGCCCTGCAAGCATCTCTCCAGGCCGATATGACAAAGATGTCACGAGACATAAAAACGGAGATTCAGGCGCTCGGTGATAGAACGGCGCACCTTGAAGACAAGACGGAGGAACTCATCTCCGCCCATAATACTCTGGCGGATGCCTATGCAGAGCTGGGGGCCAAATTAGATCGCCTCACCGACAAAGTTGCGGACCATGAGGATAGGGACAGACGGAGCAACATCCGCCTCCGCGGCATCCCTGAAGAGGTCCTCCCTCAAGACTTGTCAGCCTACGCTGTCCGTCTGTTCCAGGCCTTGGTCCCTGATCTGTCGCTCCAGGACTGCCTCCTCGACCGCATACATCGCCTACCAAAGCCGAAATCCCTCCCGGCTTCGGTCCCTCGAGACACCATTGCGAAATTCCATTATTACACCAGCAAGGACAGAGTGATGCGAGCCGCGAGAAACACAAAGTCTCAACCAGAAGGATTCACAGGCGTACTCCTTTTCACAGATTTGTCCGCCGCAACTTTGCTGAAGCGAAAGGAGTTTGCCTGCATCACCAAATCCCTGAGAGACGCCGATGTCCTATACAGATGGGGGTTCCCAGCCCGCCTGACTCTCCGCCGCAATGGAGCTGACCGTCATATCACCTCTGTCGAGGAAGGCATGAAGCTCCTGCAAGAATGGAACATTGCCCTATCGCAAGCGCCTGGACAGGCTGCCCAGGCGAAACCGCAGAGATCACGGTCCCCGAAGAAGGTCTCCACAGATTGGAACATGGTGTCGGCAGATAAGTGAACTGAACGGTTCCCCTTTTTTCTATCATAATTGGGCGCACTGGCCCGATGTACATGCCCTCTGAGATCACGGTCTGTGTTTTTCCCCCTCACGCCCTCTGATCTCATGTCTGGCTAATTTTTCTCATCACACTAACGCTTTTGTTTTTTTGTTGTGTTTTGTTTTGTTTTTGTGATTACTGTTGGGAAAATTTTGATGCTTAGCCTTGCAGCCGTGCCGGGGCCCCTGTCGTGGGCCCAGCCACGGTGGTGACGCACTGTGTATACTGAGGTTAAATCTCTGTGTAATCCCCAAGACTCTCTAACGCAAACCCCATGGAGTATCTATGTATCTATGTATATCCCATGCTTTTTTCCCCTTGCTGTGAATTTATTATTCAGTGTTTTTTTTTAAGTAAATGCCGGAGGCTGGGCCTTGCTGCCGTGCCGGGGCCCTTGGCCTGGGCCCGGCCACGGCAGCGATGCACCGGATGTGGCGGGATCGGAGTTTTGGGCAACCTCTAGGGCTCCCTAACGTACACTGTCTGTTAAATTTGTATAGGTCTCGCGCTCTTTTCCTCTCAGCCGCACCTTACTTCCCGGTATTTCGGAAGGAGCGGGGCTGGGCCTTGCCGCCATGCCGGGGCCCTTGGGTTGGGCCCAGCCGTGGCGGCGATGCGCCAAGGATGGGGAGACTGAATTGTAGCGCGTTATAGGGGACTCCGTAACATATGTTGCCTGATGTATCTGGATATGCTTTATGCCTGCCCATACGCTCTTGAAACACGTGTCCCCCACCACTGGCGCCGCTGAGGTGGTTGCTGTATTGCACCTGCCTTGCATGCTCCACACAGGGGGAAGCTTGGGCCGTGTCGCTTGGGCCATGCCACTTTCCGACCCATGCTGCCCATGGGATCACCTTGCCTCGCACAGTCAAAAGAGAAAAGAAAAAAACACAATAAAAGGAAAAAAAAAAAAAGACAAAAGAAACAATACAATACAAAAAAAAAAAAAAGGAAACAAAGGAAAAAGCGATTGTCTCACACTGTCTAATACACCAGGGTTGTAGGATCTGTCACTTCCCACTGCCCCACTAGGCTCACCAGAGCCTTTTCACTACCGCCTATGCCCCAGAGCACCCCAACCGGCGTTTTTTTGTATATAGTTTTTTATATTAATATGTTTCAATACCTGTTATATTTCTGTTACCCCCTTCCCTACTCCTTTTCCCACAAACAATTACCACACGCTGCTGGAGAGGCTTGGCTAACATGTAATACACTGACAATGACTGCCTCTATAATTGCGAGCAATATGTATCAATACCACAAATACAAACGTACACTGCTAGTACAGGTCACATATGCCCAGCTTGTCTGCTGGAGGATGTTGCGATTCCCATACGGCCCACCCTCATCGCAACATGCAGAGACACACCGATATACCGCACCACGCTCTATTTCAGGGACATTGGTTGTCCCCCGCTGTCGACTCTATCCCCATCAGTCATTGACACAGCAACCATTCCTTCATCTCAATGACACTTAATATACTATCCCTGAACACGAAAGGCCTAAATTCACCTCATAAGCGGAGACTAGCACTGGAAGAAGCAAAAAAGCACAAAGCTCAGGTCGCCTTCTTCCAAGAGACCCATTTTAAGTGGGGTGCACGTCCCAAATTCTGCTCTACAGCATACCCCCATGATTTCCATTCATGTTACAAAAAGAAAAAACGAGGGGTATCGATTCTGATTGGGAAAGGGGTAGCCTTCTCGCTACTTAAGAAATCAGGTGACAAACACGGCAGATATTTATTACTCCAATGCTATATAAACAACGAACCTTACACACTCATCAACATTTATGGCCCACACACTAATCAAGTGGAATTTGCGGACAAAATCTTCGCCCTAGCGAGTGCACATAGATTTGGGACTACAGTAATCGGAGGAGATACAAATTTTCTCCTGGATTGTTCTCTAGATTCCACTTCCACCGACGGCTTAACCAAGGCATCCGCGCGTAGATCACACAAAACATCATCACTGCTGTGCGAACAAATTCTCCAACACAATTTCCTAGATCCTTGGAGGGTCCTCCACCCGTTGGAGAAAGACTACACCTTCCATTCCCTAGCACATAATACATATACTAGAATTGACAGGTTCTTAATCCCAGCCACGCTCATGCAAACAGTCCAAAAGACGACAATAGGTCTGGTAACCTGGTCAGACCATGCCCCAATCACCCTAACCCTTTCAGAAAGATGTGCCACTGCGGGCAAGGGAGCATGGAGGCTGAATGACTCCCTGCTCCGTGACCCTAAAATTGTAGACCAAATCAAGGCGGATCTTACTGATTACTTTGAAACGAACCTGACCCCCGACATAGACCTGACAAATGTCTGGCTCGCGCACAAAGCGGTAATAAGAGGCCTTCTGATAAGAGCAGGGAGCTACGCCAAAAAGCAGAGACTTAAAGATTATACCACTTTAATCGCCAAGATCACTGACCTTACACACAAAAATAAAACAAGTCCCACACACACACGGAGTCATGAACTCTCTATATTGCATGCAGAACTCAGAAACATGGAGCTGGTCAAAACTACCCACATACTTCAACGCTACAAGCATAATTTTTTCTCGCAAGGAAATAGAGCGGGAGCATTGTTAGCAGCGCGACTTAGAGCTCGAACAGCCCACTCCAGGATAGCATACATTACCACAGCGACAAAACAAAAACTCACCAACCCTCAAAACATCGTAGATGCATTTGCAGCCTACTACGGCGAGCTCTACAATCTCAAAGATGACCCCAAGATAGAACCGCCAGCCACACAAGACATTCTTGACTTCTTAGCACAAACTGCTTTACCCAAACTCTCCCCAGACAACATAGCCTCTCTTACCGCCCCATTTACTACCCAAGAGATAGACGCAACAATTAAGAAGCTTCCCAAACACAAAGCACCTGGCCCAGATGGATACACCAACCTTTATTACCAAACCTTTGCGTCTGTCTTATCACCACACTTATCCACACTATTCAACCACTGCTACTCGCGGGGAACTTTACCCCCCGAAATGCTAAAGGCCCACATCTCCACTCTCCCAAAACCAGGTAAACCTCAAACACAATGCCAAAATTTTAGACCCATATCCTTATTAAATGTAGACGTCAAACTCTACGCTAAACTCATAGCCAACCGTCTATCCTACATTCTCCCTACGTTAATACATAATGACCAGTCCGGCTTTGTCAAAACGAGACAGGGCTCGGACAACACCAGGAAGATCCTGAACATCTTATCCCACTTACACACAGGAGGCGGACAGGGCCTTCTCTTAGCACTAGATGCGGAGAAGGCCTTCGACCGGCTCAATTGGAACTATATGCAACATGTCTTACGAGCGTTTGGTTTCACTACGCCCATAATCCAAGGTATCATGGCACTTTACAATGCCCCGACAGCTCAAGTCTCCAATGCAGGTTTCCTCTCCACTCCATTCAAAATAACAAATGGAACTCGCCAGGGATGCCCCTTATCCCCGCTACTATTTGTCCTGTCATTAGAGCCACTGGCACATATTATTAGACTTCAACCTGCAATTAAGGGCATAATGGTAGGTAAATCTGAATATAAATTGTCCATGTTTGCGGATGACATCCTCTTAACATTAAGCGACGTGCCTTCGTCCCTGCCCGCACTGATATCACTCTTACAACAATACGGTGACCTGACATACTACAAATTAAACCAAACAAAAACCCAAGCACTGCCTATAAGCCTTCCTAGAGACCTAACTCTTGAACTTAGCAGCACATACGACTTTGACTGGAGGTCAGACTATATCACCTACCTCGGGGTCAAAATCGCGTCCACGACTGAGCAAATATTCCAGTATAACTACAAACCACTCCTTAACTTATGCAAAGCTGAGTGCCTGAGGTGGAAACCAGTTAAATTGTCATGGTTAGGCAGAATCAATACAGTAAAAATGATTCTCCTCCCCAAACTGCTGTACGTTTTCCGCCTCCTACACCTACGGGCACCTCCATTGTTTTTCAAATCACTCCAAAAAGTGCTTTCCTCTTATATTTGGGATGCCCACAAACCAAGAATCTCTCACCGTTTCCTTCAGAATCACCATATGGAGGGAGGGGTTGGCCTTCCGGATATCCACACATATTATAAGGCAGCCGTCTTAGAGGCGGCAGTGAAACTTCACACCTCAAAAGGGGTTTTCCAATGGGTGGACATGGAGGCAGACCAGTTGGCTGGCACCTCGCTAATTAACATACTCTGGACACCGAAATCATTACGCCCCAAAAACGCAACATTTTTGCCAACTACGGCACTAACCCTACACCATTGGGACGCAATACGTCAAAAACATCACGCACCTCATAAATACCACCCACGCTCCCCGCTGACAGCCATGAAAGCGGTTTCCCCTTGGCTCTCGCTACACTCCTGGGGCAAACTAGGTATAACCACCCTCAACCAGGTCCTGCACATGAACCACATCAAGCCCTTTCCAGACCTCCAAAGGGAATACCATCTACCGAATTCCTCAGTATTCATGTACATGCAACTCAAGAGCATCATACCCACCCATGTCACGCCGGATACTGCACTGCATAGCGCAGACACGAGGGACCTGGAGGCTTTATATGATAGATGCTGGCAGGCCCCATCCAAACCTAAATCTCTTACCTCTTGCTACAGATCCCTACTGCGCACATCACCGCCTCCGCCCCCTACATTTATGACACAGTGGCTCATGGAATGTGACACGATCTCTAACACGGAAATTCTGCAGTCTCTCAATGCACTCAAAGGACTCACACAATGCTATTCTCATATTGAAGCGCATAAAAAACTAGTGTATAGGTGGTACCTGACGCCCCAGAGACTTCACAAAATGTACAAAACGGTCCCCCCGTTCTGTTGGAGGTGCGGAATAGATAGTGGCACGATGTTGCACATTTGGTGGTCATGCCCCCGTATCCGGCCGCTCTGGCAGGAGGCACAAAATATCCTGCATACTATAGGTATCACTAGGCCACCTCTAGACATGCAAGCAGGTATATTCTTAAAATACCCCAGCTTAACACCGAAACGAGTTAAAACCATCATGGCGCTCACGGCTTTAGCAGTGAGAAACCTAATCGCAAACCATTGGAAGCAGACAAACTGCCCCTCTGGGACCTTACTCATGGCCAAAATGCACCAGTACTACACTCATGAGTGTTTCTCCGCTCAAACGGTGACACACAGGCTAAATGTCTTATCAACCTGGACCCCATGGGTCACATACTGGGAGGGGCAACGTACACACCCAACCCCCTTGGTCCACCAGGGAGGGCCCCTTAACAGCCCAACATCCTCAACTTCTGACTAAGAGCTACACAATTACGGCATTACTATAATTCCAGGTACAACCTAAGCTTGTAATAAAATAGGATGCCGCCCGAATCATGTAAACCCATCTCCGTGTCGCACTATGGGTGGACTCAATGTATGAATGCTGGAGGCTCTCCCTCCCCTCTCCACACTTGACTGCATCCAGGGCTCGTGGCCTTTCCTAACAGGACCTTACAATTCATAGATTACTGAACCTATGTCTCCCACAGGAGTCCTACCTACCAACCCCCTTGAACTATCTGAAGCCCGATGCAGCACGGAGATTTGGTAAGGGGGCAACTGACAATAATGAGTACCATGTCCACAACTTGAGCTGCCGCTAGCACAATCATGGCTAGCAAGTGAGTTAACATGAAATAAGCTGCTTCTCAAACGGTCCCACAACACTCCAAGGCATACCCCCAAGATTTAACTCCCAGGGTACCGAAGCACCTTGTAGAAAGGCACACCACAACACTCCAAAGCATACCCCCAAGATTTAACTCCCAGGGTACCGAAGCACCTTGTAGAAAGGCACACCACAGCCCTTATTTTTAGGGTGAGAAGCGACTCACATACTCCATATGGCATATGTTAGTAGGTACTTAGAGTGGGCATCCAATAAGGATAACGGGACCACATGACATTTTGTTCTACCCATAGACACACCCCTATGCTACACCTCTACACCTCTATACTCGAACAATGGATTCACATTTGATACACAACAATGTAGCGGAATACAAGGTATGTCCCAAGCACTACACGCTATACTAGGCATCAACCATCACTCATAGGACGACGACCTGGATTTGTATTTACATACAGCGCAACACACACATCAAAGGTTCTGTATTGCACACTCTGCACCACTTGCTCTGCTTAATATATGGGGTATTCGTAAGCATAATTACTCTGTATTGTGTGCCAAGCTATATTACTGTAAACCCTGATATCCCTACCCCTGACCCCACTTCTTCTTTCTGTACCCCCCCCCCTCCCTCCCCCCTCGCACAAATGTCATCATTGTATATAAGGAAAAAAAAAAAAAAAGTAACATGTAAGCATTGCTGATGTGCTGTTCCACACTGTAAAATGCCACATATTATACTGGAATGATTTGGTGGAATTTTGTGCACCCCCTACCCCTTCTTTCTTCTTTCTGTATCCCTCTTATTTTTTACTATTACAAAATAAAAAATTTTGAGTCTAAAAAAAAAAAATCACTTTTAACTAGACCGTAGGTAATAGAGCTGGTTACATCCAATCAGTAAAAAAAAAAAAAAAAAAGTTTTATTAGAAAATGTCAAGAAAATAAGTAAAAATTAATGATTGGCACAACTTATCTATCTTTACATGATATGTCCATAATTTCAAAATAAATAGCAAATTTGATTTTAGAATCCCATACAGCACGTTTGGTTTTATCATCTGTGCAAACATTCTCCTTAATGAAGGATAATAATTCACAGATAACCTGTGTGCAGTCTGATGACCCTAATCTCAGGCAGATTGGGATATGCATGTCCCACCCTACCCGATGTTAGTGGGCGTTAAACTCCCGAGCAGAACCTACTAGCTTTTTAATAGTGGCATCTATTTTAGGAACTGCAATTGCCAGTAACTCCAGGCAAAAATGGTACTCTTGCAGTAAAATCCCCCCCTTATCCTCTATACTACAAACCTAGCACACAGCACATTCATGTAAACATTACCCTAACACACTACTCTTTCCTTCATGATGTTAATTTATAAGCAGACAGGTTGCTGTTACTGCTATTTTTATGAACACATTTTTTCAGAAAATATGTAAAAAATAAAAAAGGTGTGTTGATTTGTTGTAATTTTTTCCACCCAGTATCTTTTTTTGTTTGTAGTTTTATTTCTTTCGACACATATGTTTTTTTTTTAATTGCATTTTTCGCGTTTTGTGTCACATTACATTTGAAATTGTTCATAATGTTATTCCCAAGATTTAACATTTAATTTCGTGAAGCCTCTGTTTTGATTGCATCCCGTTCAGGTAAATTTACCTAGCCGACAGAACTAATAAACTATAATTTCAATGTAAAGTGTGACTTGGCAGAGAGAATCCCCTATCTGACTACATAACTTTAATGTTGATTTGATTGGCTTCTGTGTGTGATGCTTCTTCCCAAATGTGATTATTCTAGAGTGTAAAATATACTCTCAAATCAGCCAGGAGGCACAGAGCAGACACAACACCAGTAAAGTTAATCACATAAGAAGGGCCAGTTGTTCAAGTTGGCATCCAAATAAAGCTGAAAGCATAACAGAAGGAGCCTGCATTGGATAATGAATTGATCGATTGGAAAGGATTATCTATGTAGTTATGGCTTTAATTGTATGATCTAGAAGGATTAGTGATACAAAATTACTAATCTTCTGGGATTTTTTTATATAAAATAAAAAAATATTAAATTATCTTTATACATAAAGATAAAACAAAACAAATATGAACGATATATCATGATATGCCTCGATTTTAATGATTTGAAATTGTAGTGATGAGTAAGAATTATTAGCGAGTGTTTTGCATTACACAGAAAAATACAAAAAATTCTAGGGACATTTGAAATAGTACACCTGGTTAGTTATTTATGATTATGCTTTGTAGGTTTTTCAGCAGCTGTATAATTGCATTATGATTTTATTATTTTATTGATGCTAAAATTAACCTGTTACCTTCTGGGTATCCAGGGAAAGGTAGGTATTATTTATCTGAAGCTATCCATTGTGTCCACCATCTCCAACCGGGGGACCTTCTTCAGCTCCTTGAGCTTCATCTGCCAGTAGCCAATATTGGTGTTATACTCTCACACATTCTGGGAGAGTACAACGTTGACATCTATAGACACCGTGGAAGCCTCCATTGACAATGCCTATTTTAATCTCAGCCATCACTAGTGAAGGTTGGGGAAACTGACAAAGCTTTACAGCGGTAGCTCTGCCATTTTGTTGAGTTTGTGGAGTGGAGGGAATATACATAATATAAATTAGTTCCTACTTTGTCTCAGCATATCTTTTGACTGCATTGGAAACACAGTCAATGTGAACATTTCATAAAGATTTTATTTTTAAAAAATACTCTAAAAAAATATTTGGGGAGGGTGGGGGGGTGGAGTGACAGAGCCGCTTTATAATTATCATATAAGTAAAAAATGCTTCAACCTACACAAAGCATTTCAAAAATGAAAGGAAGAAAAAGTTATAGATTTTACATTAATTATTAAATCAACAGTCCTCAACAAAAATTACACAAACTTTTTAGGAGCCTTGCTTTTAAATGTTGAGTCATATCTGTATTATAGATAATTAGGGCTTGTTGGATTAGGAGTCTTTAATTCCTTTTTGCTGTATTTATCTAGACTGTATGGGTCAAATACACCATCCGGTGTGCTATATTTTATGAGTGCTCAAACAGGGTACACTGATGACTACAGTTTATACCTCCCAGCAGTACTTAGTGATCATATTGACAGAGAGAGAATATCATTGTCTTTAGAAATGTGACAGTCTTTGGATCGAAGGGTGAAGGGGTCTCTGGAAAAGAAAGTATTTTGTTTCAAATACACTCTTATGAGGAAGAAGAGTCTGTAAGATGATTTCCCTGCTACTGAACAAAGGAATACATGATAACAGTGGGTTTGAAGGTAACTCAGTTTGCAAAAGTTAGCTTTGAAAATAGGTAATAATGCAAATGGTCACCAGTGCCAATAGGGAGGATTTACTGGACAGCACCAATACATCTCCAGCTCTGCACAGTAAAATAAAAAATAAAAAAATTTGGTGGCCAAAATATGCCAAAAAAATCATACACTGCAACAATATTCTTCTTATTATCATTTTCTATGATTGTATTGTCCAAACAGCACCTTGAAAGAAGTAACTTACTAAGCAATTTTCAAACACGATTTAAGCTCAATCACAGAAAACATCAGTATGAAGTCAATGGTCTCTACAGGGTCAAGTCAACTATGTTGATATCGAATTGATATGGCTCTACATCTCAGCAGTCTTTGTGACAATGTAACTCAAGATGATTATATACCGCCTTATCTCAGTCGCAAGTCTCAGAGATCAAACTGTGTGATAGATAAAATCATTCCCAACTATGGAAACACAGAGTCACAAGGAGTATTTTCAAAGCAAAATAAATGAGCAGTAAAATACCTTAAGGGATGGTCTTATCTTGATATTATTTGGCATTAAAAAAAACTGCTGACATTACATATCCAAGAGCTGTACACTTAAATCAAAATAAACGACTGGAGAAACACAACTCCACATCGAGTTAAACCCAGGAAAAATAGTGGGCGTAATATGAATAAAGGAAATGACCAGCCATGACCAAGCAATATATTCTCTTTAAAAAAGTGGTTAAGAAACCCAGTTTTCATCATACACAAAAAGATAACCATCAAATCCCAGACAGATAGATCACCACAATAACCACATACTGTCAGATCCATAAAACAAAACAACGTGTTCACTCAAGAAAACCATTAGAAGGTAGACGTGTATGTGGAATGACAGAATGCCTATCTCAGTCATTAAAAGTAGCCAGAAAGACATCTGCTATGCTCCTCAATGACAAAAAAGAAATGCATTATTATAAATTACATTGGCTACCAGCAAACATGGATAGCCAAATTCATGTCTAATCAAGACTAGCTTCACCATAACCACCCATAACCATCTTCAAGAAAATAAAGGAAATGTGTTCACTGTTGAACGAGGCTAGCAGTAAAACATCCTAATGCCATCATGGCAAGTCCCAAAAACCCATAAGATGTTAAAAAGAGTCCTTCAACCAAGAAATAATAACCAGTCATTTTTAATCCCTAAATTTGTTCACATGTTCTTCTGCCTATAAAAGTATGTATATGTGGCTTTTATTCGACAGTGTATAAATGTAACTTTGACATAATATTCAGGGATATCATTTTTTAATATTTGCGGTAACAGCTTCTTGATCCAAGGAGAGATCTGACTGCCATTCTGGGGTCATGAAGGAATGTTTTCCTAGTTTGTTGCAAAACTGGGTATTTTTCATTCTTCTGGGGTAACAGCAAAAACAGTGCGAGAAAGGCTGAACCTGATTTACACAAATCTCTTTTCAGCTTGTGTAACTATGTATCTATGTAACTATATTGGCAAAAGTAGAAAACAAAATATATACACAGAATTAAAAACTTTCTGTGTAAAAGATAACCTTGGGAAAAAACTAACTCTAACCATTTTTATGTAAATCATTTCTTGCAATAGGAATATGGCATAAGAGTCAGAAATGGTACCATTCAATGTAGATTGTACATTTACGTTTTTCTTTCAAATTGCCAAATCACAGCTACTGCTGACTGCAGCTTTGATGAATCAAAATGATAATAAAAAAATAAATAATGATACTTCTTACAGAAATATTGAGAACGTTTTCCAAAAAAACGATATAATATTACCATTATTAGCTCTATAAGTCAATACATATACCACTTCTCAGTTATTTCACTATTTATCTTTTAAAAGGGGACATCGCTACAGGCCGTTCTAGTTAGTTATTCATAAACATGAGTAGCCATAGGGCTTCTCTTCGTTTCTCCTTTACAGAGGGTACCCTCCATATGAAAAGAGGCCCCTCTTCATTCTGGTTCCTTCTCCGTAAAAACATTAGTTCAACAGATGGGGTGTCTTACTTATCAAACAGCTGAATGTTGATGGAGGAAGAACCAGTGAACAGTGGCGTCTGTCAGCAGGGAGATGAGTGTTTAACAGAAAGGAGATTTGACCCTGCGCTCTCTATTGTCATCACAGATGTATATTTCTCTGTTTCCATAGCAAGTCAATTGCATTCTATTCATTATTACATTAAAGGGCTAGCATCCCATTTAAGATGATAGATTATATACGTGTGACATACTAAGTAACTCAGCAACATATTATAGGAGATTTAATATGGTAGTTATTGAGTTTTGCAACCTATGATTTCAATCTATCTAGTTTTATTCTTGATATATTTCATTCTGGTATCTACAGATTAAAATATTACATATCACAAAGCAAAAAAACATAAAGAAGCAAATGTTTACCATTCAACATAATAGCAACACATCAAATAAATATCATTAAGTACAATTGATTCATCTATCCAACTATATACTTGCAGGTGAAAATATATTTTGATTATTATGCTCTCATTGTGCACTTACAGATGCGTAACTAGAAATCACTGGGCCCCGGTGCGAAAATTGCCCCTCCATGTGTCTCATAACGCTATTTTTGCCCCACCATTTGTCCCACCCCCTCAGCGCCCCCATATGTGTCATTGCCTCCGTCCCAGCCCCCCCAAGCGTCTAAAACCCCAGCCCCTCCATGCGTCTCATACCCCTATCTTTGCCCCCCCATGTGTCCCACCCCTCTCAGCCCCTCCATATGTGTAATTCCCTCTGTCCCAGTAAGTAGTGTCTGTTTCTGTGTGTGTGTGTGTGTGTGTGTAAAGGATGCGTTGTGTGTTTCTGTGTGTGTAAGTGATGCATTGTTTGTGTGTGTGTGTGTGTGTGTAGGGATGCATTGTGTGTTTCTGTGTGTGTGTGTATGTAGGGATGCATTGTGTGTGTGGGTGTGTGTTGGGATGCACTGTATGTGTGTATATGTATGTAGGGATGCATTGTGTGTGTGTGTGTGTGTGTAGGGATGCAGTGTGTGTGTGTGTGTGTAGGGATGCAATGTGTGTGTGAGAGCGTGTTTGCTGGGTATGATAGGGACTGTGGGGGCTAAAAAGGGAGCATCTTTTTTTATATTTAATTTGTAATGCAATTAAAAAAATAATAATTAATATATCCCCCCCTCCCTGTGTCCAACCAGTATCCAGGGAAGGGGCAGTATATTTCCTGGTGCTCCGGTGGTGCTGCAGAGGCTCTCTGCCTTCACTCCTGCCAGGTGAAGACTCTTTCCACGAGTCCTGGCACCACGTGGAATCAAATGTAGCCATGGTTACAGCGGCAACACTCGGAAAGCCATGATTCAGCATGGAGGTGAAGGCAGAGAGCCTCCTCCCCTTCCTGCAGCACAAACTCTGCAAAGACCCAGGAATGGAGATCAAAAGATCTCCCTGACCGGGTCTGTGTGCTTGTAAGGGGCCAGGGTTCGCGAGGCCCTCAGGTGGCCTGGGCCCTTTACAAGTGAAGTAGCTGTATTCTCCGACTGGCCCTTGGTCACAGGGATCGCAGCTGCGGCTGGGTCCCCTTGAGTGACGGGCCCAGTCGCAACTGCGACCCCTGCAACCGTGGTAGGTACGCCACTGCACACTTAGGAAGCTCATGTTTAAAGTTATTTTATTTACAATAAATATTTATTCAGTGGTAGTTTACCTTGGAAGCCCAGATGTTTTTTGTTTTGTTTTTAATTTAATTTTTTTATTGTTTTTGTATGTTTAACAGAGAAAAGTAATGCATACAATGGTTTGAATGAATACCGTAATGGTACAGATACAGGCGGTAATCTTAAAGGTACAGTAGATACATAGATACCTTATTATACAAGGGAATAGCAAGTTACAGTGTCCAACTGGAAGCCCAGATGTTTGTGAACGGCATTTTCCAAATTCCTGGCATCATGGCTAATATATTTTATAAACATCTGGGGTGCAGAGGTTAGCTATCATTGCTATAAAGAGCATTTTAATTTTTTTTTTCTGCTAGATGCAGAACAGTAGAATTTAGTAGTAGCTCCAAAGATATGTACCTTCTGGTGTCCTGGATATGCCAGTTACCATCACAACAACATGACATGGCTTAACTGTGCCAAAAATCCTTTGTGTGCTTTCATTCATTTCTATCTCCCTGGGGGCAATTGCTCTATAAATCCAAACCAAGCTGGCAGAGTGGGAATGCCAAGTCTTCTAAATCACTAGCTATGTAGTCAGGCAATGCATGGAAACACTAATGTGTTCATGAAGCATGCTGACTAATCTGAATTGTAGTTATTTTTAACCTGTGAAAAAAATGAACAATTGGGCCTAGCACATACAAGCAGTCCAAGAATGTCTCAGTTCAAGCAGATACAGAGTCATTTAAATTTTATACAGAACCATTTCCTAATTCCTGTCTCTAAAAATAACGAAACATGTACAATAGAATGTGTTTTCTGTGTGATCAGTGAGAGCCTAAAGTACCATAACCAGGAATGCATTGATTTTGCCTTAGTATGAATGCCTAATATATTCTCTAGCACACATACATGTGCGTACCCACACATCAAAGGTGCATACACACATGAAGAACACACTTATATGCACGCATGCACACACAAAAAGTTACAGACACACATATACAAACAGAAATAAACATACTGCTTACATTGTTGCATTTTACATCAGTTTTCTCGAAAATGGGTTTTAGTTTATTTTCCTAATGGATGTATTTTCATAAATATAACTTGAGTAAAATGCTTTCATAAATTGTATCCTTTTGAATGCAAGATCAGAATCTGTATCTTAAAGGACCACTATAGGCACCCAGACCACTTCAGCTTAATGAAGTGGTCTGGGTGCCAGGTCTAGCTAGGGTTAACCCATTTTTTTTATAAACATAGCAATTTCAGAGAAACTGCTATGTTTATAAATGGGTTAATCCAGCCCTCAAATCCTCTAGTGGCTGTCTCACTGACAGCTGCTAGAGGCGCTTGCGTGATTCTCACTGTGAAAATCCCAGTGAGAGCACGCAAGCGTCCATAGGAAAGCATTGATAATGCTTTCCTATGAGACCGGCTGAATGCGCGCGCAGCTCTTGCCGCGCATGCGCATTCAGACGAAAGGGAGGATCGGAGGTGGAGAGGAGGAGGAGAGGAGGAGGAGAGCTCCCCGCCCGGCGCTGGAATAAAGGTACGTTTTAACCCTTTTCCTCTCCCCAGAGCCCGGCGGGAGGGGGTCCCTGAGGGTGGGGGCACCCTCAGGGCACTATAGTGCCAGGAAAACGAGTATGTTTTCCTGGCACTATAGTGGTCCTTTAACCACTGCTGCAAATTGAATGAACTTCCTGGTTCAAACTATATGTAGCACAGCCCATGATGCCTAGCATGCAGCTTCATGCCAGTGATTGTGGGATGCTGTGCACATATTTTGAGGAAAGAACGTGCGGCTGCGTTGGCTATTGTTATAGAGTTAGGGGTTGGGCACTGTTACAGAAACTGTAAGGGCAAATATTTGATTTGTACAAAGAATTATAAAAATACAGTTAGACTGTCAGTTCTATCTTGACAGAATCTGCTTAAAACAACTAAAGACACATTACATAAACAAATGATATGCAAAACAATATACTTCAGGGTTTTATTACTAAATTGGAAATTGTAGAGGCAATTACAAATTTTAGGGCAAACTATTGTCACTGTTAATTGTTAATCTTTTGTTCTCAGCTTGGCTATTTTGCCTTTAAGTTGTCTTTTGCCTTATCATTTCTCTAGAATTCCCAGCTTGGTGAATAGGCCCCATTGGGTTTAAAATGGATGAAAAGCATTTTGTAATGTTCAACAACTCAAAATACTTAGCTTTTATGGTTAATTTCACTGCTTTTATCAATAGAGATGCCATCAGTCTGAAATTGTGCAGAAAAAGCAAGGACGCATTGCCAATTTACTAGAAATGTGTATAAATTGATTTACCCATTGTTGTGCACTCAGACTGTCTGCGGGCTGAAACTGGGCCAGTTTCAACGAGACAGAGACTTTGCTCGATGATAGATCCGTATGATTATGTTTGTCCAGTGCTATTCTTAAACCTGAAAATATTGCCATCAATGAAATGTACTTAATAACAAAGGATTCACTGGTCTTTTCACAAAGGCATGTTTCAGGTCAGTTATAGCTGGCTGCTTCAAGCTGGTCCATAGTTCTACTATTTGTTTAGCTGAGTATTGGGGAAAAAAGTATCGATGTAAGCTTGAATAAAGCTGGAGTGAATCTAGCTGAAGTGACCATAAGAACCACCAAGATACTTGTTGCTGTATTGCTTCTTAACAGCTGGCTCGAAAAAGTTGAATGTCACAGTATGACAATTACCATCAAGATTGCCAGCAAACATAACGACTCCTGGCATTTACAGTACTCCTCGTAAACTAGGATCAGGTAGGGGAAAGCTTCCATCTAAGGGTTTTAATATAACTGGGGTGGAAAAGTGTCTTTCCTAAATTCTCCCTATAAAGATACATTTTAATACCATCTAGTCTACCATCTAGTCAATCAGTGCCTAGGTGCCCATAATGTCTTATCTTCTGTCCACTGGACTAGACATCCATTAAATACTACTGCAATATTGCAATATTGCAATCCTACTGCAAGAAAAAAAATATCTAAAATATTGAACTACACAGTCAGACAAGTGTGGGGGAAAAAAATCTTCAGAAATGATACAGATTCATCCTATCAATCACATTGCTCCATTATTTTCCCATTAAAGTCAGATGGGAGTCAAATGGAGCAAGTATTATGATTAACTTAAACAGGCTCATTACATTATTACATTGTTAGACAGATTAAGCGATCTGCATGTGATATTTTATCTTTGTGGATTTAGGAATTATAAAATGTTTCTAACTGTAATAACAGTATTAATGAAAATAAGAACTAAATTTTTCTTTATATTTCAGTTGATTCTGTTAACACTTTTTAACATTTTTTTCCTAATCCCTTCTTAAATGTTATGATTTTTGATGGACCTCCAGAAATTTGAACAGAATTCCCTGACATTATTTTTGATGCCTTCCTCGCACACTTTAATTTAATTGAAAGTGCTGTTGTTGAACGTGTATGCATAAACATCTAAAACATAGTTGTATGAAGAGATGAACCTCATAAATATAAATACATAAAAGTAAAAAGTTCTTAAACTGTTATAAATTACCCTAAATAAAACAATGGATTATAAATTTATCTAGAAAGGGTCTATTAAACAGCCTAACAAATTCAGCTGGATCATTACTCGTAACTCTAAAATAATCTCTGCTTCTTCTGTGATCCATTACCACTATACATTCTCCTTTGTCTTCCATCCTTATGACCAAATGTTGGATCTTACCAGGATTGGATTTCCATACTATCCAAATTACATATGTTGTCCAAGATGTTCCTCGCATAGTCTAATTGACTAATTGAAATTATATTTAAATGTACTGTCATCTATATGCCACAGGATTAAATCTCAAGGAGGACCAGAAGTCCATTAAAAAAACAAAAACTCCAAGATACCCTTAAGAGTATCCTCATGACCCTCAACCTACTTTTAAAGGGTATTCTACTAGGAACTGTGGACTGTCAGTTTGGAATTGTGGGCTGCTTAATATGAACTGCCTCAGTGCCACAACAATATTTCCCCATACATTATGTAACATGCTGTATGGCCAGAAATGCACCACTGAGTCTATATAAAGAGTAACATGTGCTATAGCCTTTGTGGAGATGTAGCTCCTATGCCAGTAACAGTGCATCATTTGAAATTAATGTAGAAATTCCCATGTGATGGACAAACCTGGGAACTCTCACACAGAGATCGTCCTTGAAATCTCTTCCAGGGAAAGGCAAGGCAAGTAAAAGTATTTATGTCAGAATAAAACAGAAATGCCAAAAGTAAAAAAGGCATTCATGCTCTGTAATTAGGCAGAATCTAGCATGAATTGGTTGTACCATTCAAAAAATATATATTTCATATCGAAACCTGGATATTCCTTATCAAATCCTTTTCACGTCTAGAGACACCATAAGGATATAAAATGTTATTTTATGAATACGAGTTGGTGAAAACTACCTGGGGCTCAGGCAAAATAAGAACACCAGACCCATTACTGTCATTTTTTTCATTGTAGATAATCCTGGTCAAACTCAGACATACGTTAAGTCTGGTACAATAGGGTCTCTGACTGTTGGTAAGCCATCCAAACCTCCCTGTGTATGGCAAATTATGGACAATTTAGGCAGTTGGCAAGACAGCCAACTAGAAAGACATTCTACAGATACCACTGCTAGAACAACCATCTCGGAACAATTATCAGGTATGGCTTAATCATCGTATTGAGTTTTTTTTTTTTATTAATCAGTACAATAATTTGAGCTCTGCAATTGCACAAACACTGATTTGTACATTTAATAAAAAAAAAAAAGATTTTGATAAAGGTACACTGTGAGGCAACTGATAGTCCATACTTCTTATTTAGTTGGTTTTTTTTTTTAATCAGAGGCGTATTCAATTCATGTACATTTTTTATTTATCTTTCTTCATTGTACTTGATCCTACCACATCTACTGGAAGCCTACTTTATGTATCTTTTTTTCTGATTAAATGTAATGCCATACAAACGGATTGAAAAATATAAAGCAAAGATGATGAACTATCCATCTGATGGTTTAAGGGGTTTGAGGCATCTATATTTTTGCATTTTTGACATATCTTGAAGTATATTGTGCCAAATGCACTGCTTCCAGTTCCTGCTGTTGCGATCCATCATTTCATCATAACCTTTGTTGAGATATAGCTTTATTTAGCCAGTTAGCAATGGCACTGATAAAATAAAGCACAGCTTTTGGGACATTTCTTATAGTGCTGCTTGAGCTCAGACAGAAACAGAACATGTTGTGCACTGAGCCACACTACTTACAGACAGTCTCTCTGGACTGAAGTGGGTTATCTTCTGTATGGAGCAAGAAGTACCCAGAAGTCATCAGGGACCTGACTGACTAAGCCAAAGGAAAGCAGGTGCTTGCATATGTTCAAGAAAGATGATAACATAAATTTAAATGCAAAATGTAGACATAGAAAAAAATACATAGTTGTAAAATATATACAGGTTATGTGGGAAAGTAGATCACAAATCTAAAGGTACTCTTGCTTTTTCATACAAGAATTCTACAATGTTAAAATGAAAATGAAATGTATTCAGTCAATGCTAGGTTTTATAATGCTTTAAGCATTATTATCCTGAATTTTTTATTTTTATTCATTTCCATAAAATATAGTGTAGCAATTGACATTATCAGGGTTATTCACTAAAGTGAGAATTCAAAACAAATTTAAATTTAAGACCAAAACACACACACTGAAAAAAATCAGGTATGCTTTCAATTTGGCTACTCGGGCCTTAAATTTGAAATTTACTTTAATTTTCATTTTCTATATATGCTAATTACACTAATGTCAGTATGTTCATTGTCCTACTGCCCCCTGTAGTTTGCTCCCTCTTCAGTGTATTGAAAATGTGGAAATAACACTTCTACATTATTGAGTGGACCTGATACTTTCTGTTTCTAGTTGGCATGTTCCAACCCCACCTCCTCAGTTGCCCCATTGTTTTCGATATTACATTTTTAAGTTTTACATAAGCAAAAATAAAGACTAATTTTCCTTATGTACAACCTGATGATTGACAGACGTTGACAACGGATGTAGTTTTATTCAAGCTCCATGGACTTTGGCTGTCATCTTAGGAATACCAAAGATGGTGGCGCCGTGAGAGAATATCCAGCGGCACAATGTGGGAAAAGGTAGGCTGCACTGGGCCTCAGACCTGAACTGGTTGTGCGGGAGGGTCGGAGGGGAGGGAGGAGGGGAATACAGCAAGGTTGGGGAAAAAAAAATTATGACAGATCAACTTTAAGTGTGATTTCATCTTGTATCCAGTGATGGGCTGAGAATGCTAGGGACAGGTCACCCCATATATTTTAACACTGATCACCTTACTAGTTTCCCACCAATAATGTAGTGTAATAATCTACAATAATTTCTATTTTATCAAGTGGGCTGTGAAAGGGACAGGTATGGATTGTAGGGAGAACACTTGTTTTATCAAGTTGCTCCAAAACTATTTGACAGAAAACTGGATGACAGCACCCACAGAAATATAGTATGATAATCACTACAATAAGCTTTTGTGGTTATAGTGCCACAGCCCCTCTTCAAATTGGAGGTTCTGCAGTCAGATGTGCAGTGTTATCCATTAGCAATCCAAGCACATGTGCATGTTCATGGAATGGACAGCATAAATACCTCTGCTCCTTCCTAGTTTCACCCCTTAATCCTAGTAAACAGCTGCCAATACAAAAAATCTAAGTGAAACCCAAAGAGTTCCCAGATATAGTTATATTATTAGTTTCTCATATGCTAATTAGTCATATAGGATCCCAGGCCCCTTAATGACAATTTTTTATCACACTAGATGCAACTTGTATAGAACAGTCAGCCAATCGTGTACACTTACATAACCACATTTCTAGAGTTTTTATATCATCTACTAGTACGCAGGATGCCACAGAACCAGACTTTCCTTCCTAACATAACTTATCCATTATTCTTTTATGAGAAGTGACTTGACAGTTGTGATATCAATATTTGTTTCATCACAAGATTTATAACTAAATACCATATAATTTACACTGAACAAAATTATAAACTCAACACTTTTGTTTTTGCCCCCATTTTTCATGAGCTGAACTCAAAGATCTAAGACCTTTTTCTATGTACACAAAAGGCCTATTTCTTTCAAAAATTGTTCATAAATCTGTCCAAATCTGTGTTAGTGAGCACTTCTCCTTTGCCGAGATAATCCATCCACCTCACAGGTGTGGCATATCAAGATGCTGATTAGACAGCATGATTATTGCACAGGTGTGCCTTAGGCTGGCCACAATAAAAGGCATATCATTTTGTTCAGTGTATTAAAAGTGATACTGTCCTTTATTTGTTTCTGAACGTTAGCTATTGGTTGTTCTTTTTGAAAAATTATCTTTCAAGCAAACATACAGTATCTTTACAATATAAAAAACATAGCTCTGGAGAAGGTAACCTTTAGAATCGGTGCAGTTTCCCTACAACCTTGAAACCCGGAATTTAGAATAAAACCCTATGATTCTGCAAGTAATGCTCTTGTTATTTTGCCATCTTTCTTTAAAATATAAATATAGAACAACAAAGAATGACTGTTATATCTTCAGTAAGGACTTACCCCATTTTTTGGGTATGCGATCCATCCAAGGTCTCCCATCACAGAGCGAGAATCCAATAAATTGACTGTGATAACAAAAGAAAAATATGTTTTAATATGTTTTATTAAAATTAACTTAGTCTACATCACATACACGGAATTGTTAATTCTCTCTATGTGCATGTATACATAGGTCATAAGTGGATGAATGAAAAATGTACAGATCACACAAGAGTTTATATAGATTAATATGTAACAATTTTCTTAGTTATTACTTATTAGTTACTATTTTTACAATGACACTAAAGGAACACTTCAAGTGCCATAACCACTACAATTTGCTGTACCAATTGTGGAGTCAGGAATGCCCAGTGCCACCTCCATTGTATGTAGTCAGTTGTATCTGGCATCCCTCCCTGCCTCTACTACTAATCTCCATTGTTAGTAGTTGAGAGGGGGAATGGACAACAAGTAAGGAGTAGTCAAACCAATCTAAAGTGGTTTGAATATTTACATTTAACATTTAGAGAACATTTAGAGAGCTTTAAGGTTATATCGCTTGGAATGTTCATTTAATGGACCTGGGTGTCCAAAGACAGTGCTCTAGAATTTTTGAATGAGTAGTGCTCACATATGTTAGAAAACAAGGATCTCAGAACATAACATATTTATTATAACATACAAATAACTTTTTCAAATTGTGTTTTTCTTCCAAATTATAAATTAACAAGCAAAATGAAAAAAATTAGGCTAAATTGTTTTTGTTATAATAAATTATACAACACCAGTTATTATAAAACTTTAGTCATTTCGATCAAAGTTTTGCAGTTTTCTTTTTAATTCACTACAATTCACTGTGTTGTGAAGGAACTCGAGAGAATTATTTAGAAAGTCCCAGATCTAACCAGTTTGTAGCAGGTGCTAAATAGATGTAATTACTATTCTACGATAATCATTTTCTTGACCTTGGCAGGATGAAAGGCAAACATCTCAACTTTAACAGCTGGTGCCATCAACCTCTGCTCTGAACAGATAACACAAAGCAGGTAACGAAAAAAGGAAAATTGGCAAATGAAGAAGATTCTACAGTAGACACATTAGACAAACAAGGTAATCCATTAGATGTATCCCAATGTTATTTATGTACTTTGTCATTTATAAAAATACATTTTGTTCTAGATCAACAACTATGAGTTCTTGGTTGTCTAAATAATTTTCTTTATATTCCATAATTTATTTATATTAAATAAGAGTAATGTTTCATCACTTACAATCCTGTGTAAAGAACAAATGTAATTATGCATCTGAAAAATAGGTGGATGATGAACATATTCAAATAAAAAAAAAAAAAAATCAAAGTATACTAAGGGCCATCATATACAGTATTTGTACATATTTCTCAGAACCAGGTGAGACATTTCAATATGTACATAATGCATACAATTAAATATTGAAAGCTACACAATTCCATTCAAATTCTCAAACTGGAAAGTCAGTTTCAATCCAGCAGGAAATGGAGATGCAAATCTGAATTCTCTAGGGAATTTGCTCAACATATATTGAATTACATAGTTATAGCCATTGCTCTCAAAAATCACCCACTTGCACTGCTGCAGCTGGTAAAAATACAAAAATGATGGCTACCTGTTAAAGTTGAGTTAATGAGTAGATTATTATCAATTCCCAAAACAGACTTGGGCAAAGAAATAAAGAATAAATTGATGAGTTTTACAAGTAGCGTGTTAAAGGAACACTATAACGTTAAGAATACAAACCCGTGTTCCTAACTCAATAGTTCCCTGTCCCTAGTTAGTTAGGCCTTTGCCTCCCATTTGCAATAAAAATAGTTTAAAAGAGGTTTCACTCCCCTTTTTCTAGCGTCAAGACTCTTTCAGTGCTGCAGACCCCTGCACCTCTCATTCTCTCATAGAGAAGCATTGGGAACATCATAGTCATGTGACACATGCACATTAAATTAAATGCTTCTCATAAGAAAGCATTGACTTCAATGGTTTCCTATGAGCTTCATTTATTGACTTCAACATCCTTTAAAGGGACATTCCACTGCCCAAAAATACGAAAACAAATCACTGTAGTAGATAGAACCTTAATGAATACAATCAGGCATTTAAAAAATGCATTTTTCCATTGGGGGTATAGCTAAAAACAGCTTGCAAAAGCTGAAGGTTTCTCTTTCCTTCTAACCTTGCCCATACACGCTGTGACTGTCCAGTTAGCTCAATGACTTGCCAAATAAAGCTTAATAAGAAGTCTTTGCAAGACAGGGGCTCTGAGCAATTGCATGCTTCTTAAGGTATAGCTCTTCTGAGCTGAACAACCAGGAAGTAACAGGACTGTTTGCCTGATTGACAGCTAGGAGGTGTAACAAGGTTACTTTATAAAAGTGCCAATGTCTGTGGAATTCTGCATTTTTGTATAATGAAAAACAAAGAGCACACTCTTCATACATAAAGCTATTTAACAAGCTAGAGCACTTTAGGGGCCTGGAGTGTACTTTTTATACTGGGTGCCAAATGAATAATCAACTTTAATCTGATATGTTCTTAAAGAACAATGCTTGCATTTTTGTGAGTTGTGTCTCTCAAGATGCTTTATTTTATCAGTAAGAATGGCAAATATAGGTACTCTACACAGACCCCCTACTATATTAAACTCATCAACTAGTTTTGATAAGTGCTGGTCATTCATAGGTACTAAATGTGCTTGGGAAAACTCTCAACTTACACATGAATTTTTTATTCAGTTATTTAGTAAAAGTTATATGGTTGCAAACGTGGCAATTAGCTGTAAGTGTGCAATTTGGATTATTTAAGGAGGTAGAGAGCAGCATTAAAGCAAATAAAAGAAAAGAAAGAAAATATTAATCAGGAAAGTTGACAATCAACACAGTAGAAAGCGTCTTTAACATATACTCAAAAACAAAAAGAGAACAATTGGTTGTGCATATGTAAAATGGTATTTAAAAGATAAAAATCTATGTATAACAAGCCCAATAATTCTAAACTTTGCTGCTTTACAGTGGAATAATTCGCAAATACAGCAAAAATCATGCAAATGTGGTGTATTTCTGTAATCCTTTTTCTGGAATCAGTGCTTCATTATTGGTACAATATATGGGCAATACAAGAGAGAAAGAGAGAGAGAGAGAGAGAGCATCCATGTTGCAAACGTGACTTCCTTTTATCCTTTAAAGTATAAACTTTTATATCTCTAGGGAAAAAAGCAAATACCAACATAATGGTACTGCAATAATTAAGATATTTATATGTTTGGACAGGGGCAGTTGTGTATGAAAGCCCCATTACTTCAACCACAAACATCTGCAAAGGTTTTAATTAGACCACTGCTTTTTACAGCATTTCTCAACTGTTTATCATTGGCTGAGGTTGTAAAATGGAACCACATTTTAATGCATATTTTATTTAAGAATAGAGGACTATAGTGCAGTTTTCCTCATTAATGGTAGGTATTGGAAATGTTTGATATGCATTTAGTAAACCCACATTCCACAGCATGAGGTTCAGGAAAGTGCAGTTACAAGTGTACTCAACCATCAACTACACTGGGTGGCATGAACTCAAGACAGGCTTTGATGGGCCATAAAGGGCATGCCAGGGACACTGCTTGCATTACTGGTGACACCCAGAATTGGTGGCACTGCCCATATTTGGGGTGGGGTTGCCCAAGTAATGGGACATGTAAGGCTTGTGTGAATGCTTGCTGGGCAGACTGGCTGTTTCCCTGGCCGGCCCCCCTCAAAGTAGACTCTGCAGCTCCACATAAGAGCTTTCTGGGGGCAGTTCCAGGATTTCCCTACACCCTGGAAACAAACCTCAATTTTATGGAAGGATCAGTGGTGAAATTGTTGTGAACACCAATCCTTACACTATTGCTGATTTGAATGTGTTGTGTAGACTATCCATCAGTAAGGCACCAAGTTTTGGGAGGTTACTGTGGTATAGCGTAGAAGCCTTTGAAACATTGCTGGAAGCAAAAGGTATTATTCTAAGGACAGTGCAAGGAAGGTATTTTCCCAAAGCATTTTCTGAGCTAGTTGGCTACATCTTGAGGGTAATTTTGCCCCAATCTGAGCTGAGCTGTAAGGATGACAATATGACTTTTTCAGATATTTTGGGGGATAGTAAAATATGGTCAGCTTACAGTTTCACATGACTTGAAATGGTAGCGGATATTTGAGCTCATGCGTTCCACATTATTTATAGTAAATACTTAAAATTTAGGTGGAGTTGATAGTGCATGCAGCAGTCTATTGAACACAAGTAAACTAGAGTCTACGATTGCTGTTCTAGTTCCTAATGGGGAATGTACAGTAGTGAGCATACAGCTATATGCTCATTAAGGTCTCTCCGACAGAATGGAAGTAATGTCGGAATGGCACAGGGATAATAAATACCGAATAAAACAGCATTTCTCCTACTTGCCCACATTCAGCAGCATGCTAATTGTGTTCACATTTTAACAACGCAAAATATAAATGAAATTGCTGACATGCATTATATATTATATATTTCTACACAGGCAATAGAGTTAGAGTCCATTATTGCCATTCTCAATACTAAATCATAACATAGGATAAAGAACAATAAATTAATGTACAATTTGAGCTATTTTATATTGCTGGAGTCTTTTTATTTTATTTATGAAAGCATAGGGCAACATTGCATGCCTACTTTCTTTTAAATGGCACTTGAGGAATAAAGCTTAGATTCCTTGTATCATACATAAAGAGTTTAAGAACATGTCACATCTCATTGATTGCAAGTTGTAATATGGAATTTCTTGGCAAAGAGGTGGCATACTCACCAAGAATTCTCTAAGCTGCTATTATCGTAATTAAGTGCTTCAGAACAGCATACTTTTCTTGTAAGTTATAATAGATTCACAATGAGTATTGATCTACACCGCAGCCCATATTTTTTTTTTAGAAGCTGCATATCTTTTAGAAACCACAAATGAATGTAATTAAAGGAAATGTTTGGAAGCTTTATTAGGAGAAATTAGAGTTGCTTAGATCAGTTATTACAAATAATTTTCTTTAAATATGCCTTTACTTAAATTTTAATTGTTGATATAAAAAAAATGGTATTCTACATTATAACCGTGGTACAGAATCACAGTACAGGCAAGTATTGAAGGTATAATGAGTCAGAAAAGCAGCAACATTCATGTAGAGGGTATAAAGCATGCTAATGCACTTGTATAAAATATATAAAGTGGTGAATGTCAGTCATAGTTTACTGTAACTGGCCAAACTATACTTTAATTTAGAATTTGAATATTACACATTTAGTAAGAGAGGAAATAACAAAATAGCAGTTACTCTGTGCATGCAATTGTCTTTCTTGTTTTTCCATGTTGCTAAATCAGTTGTCCTTGCTTTACCTCTACAGTACAACATGCATTCACCTTCGAGGGTTGAGACACAAAGAGAAGAGCTATTCAGGCAGCAAATCCATATTTTTGTGGGTCCAACATGAAATCTGACTTTCCTGCTTCTTCAAGTGCTCTCTATTGACACAGGCAGAAAAGACCACACTATGACATGTCTGATCGTCTTACCATAGCTGATACCAAGATGTAACATGAAATATAGATTTCCTGTGTTTCTGGTTAATACAAAGTATACCCATTGTAGAATGCCTACCATTTATAACGGATCCCCTTGTTATCCCTATTGTTTTACCAGGGCATATTGAGAAAAAAATGTGCAGCATGGCTCCATCCGATAATATAATATTTGTGTAACCCTAAAATCTAAGCACTGTTTTCACGATCAAATATAATGAAAAGCAGGAGAATGTTGCACATAAGTTGTGTGAGTAATAATAAGTACCTAATAAAAAGGCTGATTAAATAAATATAATTTGGCTACTACTTTGGCTACTCTATACAGATTGAGCTTAGATTACAGTTGCAAAAAAAACAAGGATATGTCTGGTGGATGTGGCAAAGTTCGATAGCGGATCTGTTTAATGCTCTACGTTGACTTTAATTCTCTTATAGCATTGTCTGAATTTGTACCACATTTGCCTCATTACTAACGCTATATAATTAGGTAGGTAGCATTTATAGTGGACAGAATAACAAAAACACAATGATTAATGCAAAGCGTAATAAGGAGTAAACAAGTATAACAATCATATTATACAAGGAGTAAAATCACCCGTTGCCTTCAAAACAACTTATTTCTTGGAACCCTATCATACAATTCCTAATCTATATGCAGTCAAATGTTGCACAATGCTTGAAGGAGAAGTATGATGATAAAAGTGATGGAAATCTACTTTATATACTGGAGAGGCATTTTTTATGTTCTCAGAATACTGTACGTAATGGCTAGGAAAATGGGGCCACTTTAAAAGCGGTGATCTAAGAAACCAATACTAAATGCTATGCCACTGGGTTTGAACTCCTAAGAACCGACTTAAAATTTATGAAAAATTGCACACATTAAAGATATTTCATAGAGATATATAAAACTTTGATCTCTTCCTCATTCCCCTTTAGGTAACATCTGTTCTAACCATTAACATGTGCTAGCAAATTACTTTGATATTTTCATGCATTATCATTTCCAATAATTATTTATGACGTCTCCTCTTGTAAAATTTTCTTCTGATACTCAAATTACTTACTATAAACTTGACAGAATATTTTATGGTGAAGGTCAGACTTTTTGGGAAGGTTAACTTTTCTATACCATATCTGGAATCTCTACAAGGGAACCACAAGTGCATCAATAAATGCACCAGTCGTAAAGCTCATTTAACAGGCTCGTTGGTAAAGAGCAGCCATTAAGTATTAATACCAATGGACAGTATGTGTTTGTGGCTACAATATATACAAAAGTATCCACCTCCACTAATGCCGACCATCACCCTAACCTTTTTACAGTTGGACATATATGAAAAAGGTGCATTTTCTAAATCATTGTAACAGTGTATGTGTAGTAAGATTCTCTGCATGCTGTAAATATAGCTGTGTTAGTGATTTGTTTTTAGATAAGCTATTTTCCCCCAAAATGTTTTCATTTTGATTTCAGTTTGCTACAACTTGGCAAATAAACTTTGCTGTGTTCACAATGTCATACAATGTTTAAAGTAACACTCCAAGCACCATAACCACTACAGTGCTTTAGGAAACAATTTCACTTCTTATGGGGGAAAGAGGCGAAAGGAAAGTCGTGGCACCTTAGTCACTAGAAGTGGTTATGATGTTTGGAGTGTTCCATTGCAGTGTTATATAAAATACAAAAATACAATTTAATAATGGGGATATATTTTTGACATCTAGATATGCATAGAAGAAAACCTTTTGTTTTTTTATACGGTAATCATTTTCAGTATATTTTTCTATACTAAAGGAGAGAAAAAAAAAAGTCGCAAGAGAGTGCTGAGAACGGACAACAGCTCAATTAGCCTGCCCTTCGGTGGGTCCCCGCTCAGATCTCAAGCTGGTTTTAGCTCATCTTGTGCCATTACAAAGAGAACCAGGCCATGCATCTAAGACTGATTCCACCCAAAAGGGCAGAACAGATCCAAAATACAGGCTGGCTCTCTCTGAACGAGAGATACAGCAACCCCAGACGATCGTTTCAGCCTTGTTAGGCATCATCAGTGAGGTATAGCCAATATCTCACTAGGCACTGTGAGCAAGAGGTCCATGTCTGGATTACCCTTTAAACTTATATAAACGTATATATTTATATACTGTACATACATAAAACAGTCGTGTTCCTTATACTTTTTATCCCATCTGCAAAGCAGTTGTCTTTTTATTTTCCCTTGATTTGTAATTCTATTAACAGAGTTGGCAAGTTGACATATGATCTATAATTGAGCTTTAGTTTTTGCCATAAATCCAGGCAGATCCTGGGATGAGCCTTGTGCCTTCTGCTTGCATAGATATGGTTATAAATCAGAAACCTTTGACTGTAATGCATGTCTCTCTGTTATACAGAGTAGCAAATGTGAGTTCCATTCCTCATTGTCACATTAATCAAGGATATGAGCATTAAAGTAAAGTAAGGAATCTTGTAGAATTCTATGTAAACAAATTGTGCAATGTAGTAAGTAGGGGTCAAGTGAAATATAATCTTGGGAGTCAAATATCACAGGGGTTATACACTTAATGCTTATTTTATATGCACCTCTGACTTATAGACTAAACAGTATGGGGCCTGACACGGTAATGTACTGGGATTCTTCTCCTGCATGGGTTTAACTGGATAAAAGCAGCCACTATGTTAGGAGTTATACTCCATTGGTACCTGACTTCTTTCTTTCCCCGGCTCTAGTATGATTGATGAAATTGTGTAATGTGGTACAAATACATGCAAGCCTCCCCATATACGTCCCCTAAACCGTTAAGGCAGTGAGGGCACATTGTGTGGATTATTGGGATTCTCTATTTTCAAAATTAAAATGGAAAACAGTTTTTGGGAAAAGTTACAATTCGTGTACTGCCCCCACACACCCTAAAAAAAAAAAAAAAACGAAACACGCACGCACATAAATAGACAAACTCACTTAGATGCCAAATTTGAATAGAAAATTATTTCTATTCAAATTTGGCATCTAAGTGAGTTTGTCTTTTTTGTGTCAGCCACCCTGAACTCTTGTTCTGAGCTGGCTATTGATGCCCCAATGTTGGTGCCAGAGAAGGGGAGTTACACCTCTGGAAACTCATAGCAAGACGCTGCACATACAAACTCAAGGCACCATGGCCACTTCAAAGTGGTCATGGTGCTTAAAATCACCCTTTAAGCTACACCTTTATATGTGTTTATTTTTGTTTAGTTTAGACATGCATATGCATAAATTAAACAAACAAACAAACAAACAAAAAAAACACAAAGATTTTTTAAAACTAAAGTTGAACTTCCATCAATGTCAGGAAGTGGAACTTCTATCAATGTCAGGAAGACAGGGATATGCATAATCTTGGTGCTGACATTATTGCGCAATCTTAGTCCGTAAAATACTTTCACTGTTGCAGAGTGTGGTGTCACCCATCATGCAACATGGCATTCATGGCATTTGAAAACATCTGATTGTAACCAGTGACTTTGTCTCTGCTATGTAGACGGTAATGAAAACAATAGAAAAGCAAATCACTCCCTATTTAATTTGGTAATGTCCTAGTAATTTCCATTCATTTCTCATTTTACCCATTTCTATTAAGTAAATGAAAAAATGCAACGATGCAAAAGCCCATTGCAATCTAAATAATCATTCAGATCAAAATTAAATCTGAACAAATCCCTTTCATAAAGCAAAATAATTACATGGTGCCTCCCTGAAATAAGTATATAAATGAAGAAAAAAAAAAAGTGCTATCTATGTCGCATTAAACGCAGCAGAAATCCATGTACCAAACAGCGATCTGTAGCTGTGATTGACATACAATAATTGTGTGCTGCAGGCTGTAATACTAATGAATTAATAATCATATTGCTACTTGATAGACAGTCAGGTGCAAGGGATGTCTTCATGTCATGTCAATATAAACAAAATCTTAGTTATTGTTTCAAAGCTATCCCAAATGTACCATGTAAAAAAAAAAGAGTTTTTTTCTGAAATATGCATTTTTTTCCCCAAAAAGTGTATTTTATTTTTATTTTTTATTTTTTTTAAAAAACTTGTTTTAAAAAACAACTAACTATTCCAGTTGTTTAGTAAATCAGGAATTGCTGGCAAATGATCAGCTATTACTGTGACAAGAACTATATCTCAAGTATATCCCATCAGTTACCCATGAGGACTAGATGTCAGGCACCCTACCCGTTTGCCTTCCACGGCGGCTTCGGGGTCCGCGGACCCTGCCGGCATTCGCTTGCTTGCAGCATGTTTAACTATGCGCCCGAATGAGCTACCCTACCCGGCGCACGATAATGACGTCAAGGTTCAAAGTGGGAAGGTCAAGTACTCCCCACGTGTTGTGGATCATTAAAAGTGGAAATCAACCAATCAGAAATAGCTTATGCTTATTAGGGCTTACCTTCCCTGTACCTTGTTGCCCTGTTGTGGTCTCTCTTTAGCCCAATAGTGCGTTCTCTCTGTATGACTGTTACTGTATTTGGCTTTGTCTCTCGTTTTTCCTGCTCTCTCCAATCCTTTAACCTCGGCTCGTTTAATCATTATTCCTCATCTCTGTAATCCTCTGACCTCGGCTTGTACTCTGACTCTGCTCTATTTGCATAGCCCGGCCATTCTGAGCGCCGGTAATTACAAATATTTCTGTTTGTGATCTGTCTGTGTGTTTTGGTTCCCGGAACCGTGACACTAGATATCTGAATGTAACTGTCTGTTAGGGTGTTCTATAGTTTGTTTTATTATTATTTCATTATTTGTTTAATGGTTTACCCATTTCAAGGGTTTTTCATACAGTGGTTCTTAAAGGAACACTATAGTGTCAGGAATACAATTGTATTGTGAAAAGGCAGTGTTACATTAAAATGCCTGCAGGCACAAGTGTCCTTTTAAACAAGCAAAATAACTCACTTTATTTTAGGCATGAGCTGGTGCTTACTAAATATCTGACTTGCTGTACATTTTTAAAGTCATAATTTGAATCATCATGGTCAGTGTAAATCAGATTACTTTTTAAATAACTCTTATGGAAAAGCCGACTTTGAGTTTTTTCTCCAAGATAGCTATTTCACCTGTCACCTCAAAACAAAAAATCAGCTCAAATGTTTTTGAAGAAACCACATCTTGATCTAAATGTTCTAGAGCAGAGTGCTAACCCTCTAAATTCTTCAATGAGACCCAGAGCCACCAATCCCAGAATAGGGAGTTATGTCAGATTCCTGAGCATACCTCTCTATGTCCTATGTTTCATTTGCTGTATTTGAGAAGGTTGGCAAGCTAAGGAACAGTGATTGCCTTCACCAGTGACGTTCTAGTATTTTGGCAGACCTTCACTGTGGAGGCTGGCTGGCGCGCCCAGCATTGAAAGCATCACCCATCAAAAACCCAGCCGTGTTACAGCATATGTTATGCGTGTGTTGCTGTGAAGTGTGTAGTTGTGTATATATGGTATTGTTTGCTGTGTGTGTATGGGAATACTGATCTGTGAGTAAGGGCATGAACAATGGATCTTTGGCCCCCAATGGAAGACAACATCTTGGCCAGTGGACCTCAGATAAATAGACTTTGAGATCTCCTGCTCTCCTGCTCTTGAAAATATTAATAATAGTAGAAAATCAAGTGCCATACGCATTTTACTAATTTGTGTTTCTAGATTAATATGAAATGACCACATGGCATTCGCTTTCTAATGTCCATTTGACATAGCTAGAAACTTACTAACATCATATCACAAACCAGGAGTGGACAATCTGTCCTTATTTGGATCTGGATCATCCATATACAAGTATAATGATATGATAAACTACCATTCAGAAAAGATATCCCCCGCTTCCAAATTACGATTTTGCAACCAAGGCAACTGCCCTTCTACTTTATCAGAACATTTATTTTACTATCAGCAAATATGAGATCCTAAATTATCTGGATGTCAATGTACAGTCCCCACGGTGTCAGTGTTACAATTTTAGTATCTCAATATATTCTCAGCTGCAAGAGATTTTATTTCCCAGAAGCAATGATTCATAAGCAGAATTAGTAAAAACAGAAATGGATCACCATCTGCAGATGTCATGGGGTAAGGTTGACAGATTTTATTTTCCACCTCCGACTGACACAAAGGCAGTATTTTTCAAGGGGGCAAAAGGGTACGCAACTGCAAAAGGTGTGACAATTCTTCAATGTAAATCAAGAAAAGATTCAACATGCAAAAGTGTTGCAGATTTTCAGAATGGCAGTGATAAAATATAGTCACTACAAGAACAATAAGAAAAATTTATTACACAAAGCAAGGTTTCTCTCCGTAATAAAGAACATATGTTTCATACACATGTCAATATTGTGATTTAAGTCTGTTAGCATTAAGTTATATGTATTTGCTATTTTTACTTCTGGCTATTTAAAAGATGGTTAACTAAAACAGACTGGCAATGTGTACAATAAAGCTTTAAAGATAAACTACAACTGTCGCACGTGTGAGATCTGGCATTAACAATAATGCCACAATATAACACAATATAAAGCGTATTTTAGTCTATTCCCTGGAAGATTTTATCCAAAGCTAAAAACAACCTGCTTGTGAAAATTATATTGCAGTTAGAAGGTCTATTGCTTGAGCTCGGCTAAAGCACACTCTTAAAGGGATACTCTATGCACCATCACAACTTTACTTAACTGCGAATTTGCTAATACTGCAATCTCCAGCCACTCACAGCTCTGAGAGTAGCTTAGAACTTCAGCGATTTGTAATAATTACTCCAGCTTTAAGATAGCATCTCAGAGCTCTCAATTAGGCATCCTGGAGCTACACTTTGGGCTGCTTGTGTTGATTTTGTAAAACGTTTTGTGTGCAGCCTCTTTACGCTTCATATAAATGTTGCCGCTGTTTATACTTTATTAATAATATCAAAATACTAAAATGTATTTGTTTTGAATGAAAAGCTGATACTGGATTGAAAAAAAAATAATCTAAATTTCCCATGATTCCCTGTGAAAAGCTGTGTATTTGAACAGAATTACTGTAGATGATGCATCTTGGGAAGATGTCATCACTGATAGCCTGAAACAGTATCGTAGGCTATTTATTCTTTTTAGATTTTTTCTTACGCTGCACACACAGTGTTTTATTTTGTTTTTGTGCTGCCCTAGGCATGACTAAACTTGGACAAACCACTAGTCTAAATTTGCCCCACCCTTCCTTGTCAAGGCCAGACCTTTTTCTGTTTAGGTCCTATCTTTTCCTGTTAGAACTCCACCTCTTTGTACTTCATTCTTTTAAGCTCACACACTCTCATTGACCCCATTGGCACACACACTGTTTAACCAACACGCCCTTTCTGATGCACATACACACAACACACACTTGGTTAGTGACATACATACATTGACACAACCACTCACTGACAAAAACACACTCTCAGATATATATACACTCATTTGCTGATTTGACACACTCGGGTAGTCACACACACATTCACTAGCAAGCTCACTGAGAGACACACACTTATAACAGACACACACTCTCACTGATTGACACACACTGACAAACACATTTACTGACAGGTGCACACACCCACAGACACACTCACTGACACTGACACAAACACTGTCAGACACACTTACTGACAAACACACTGACATACACACACTCTATGACAGACACACTGATTTGACACACACTCATAACAGACACACACTCTCACTGATTGACACACACTGACAAACACATTTACTGACAGGCGCACACACCCACAGACACACTCACTGACACTGACACAAACACTGACAGACACACTTACTGAAAAACACACTGACACACACACACTCTATGACAGACACACTGATTTGACACACACTCACAGACACACACACACACACACACATTCACTGACAGACACCCACTCTCTGACTGACAGACATATACACATTCTCTCACACATACTCATTATTATTATTTATTTAATTTATAATTTATGTCCACCCAACCTCACAACCTTTGGGAGAGCTGAAGTGGATGCTGTCCCTGGGGTCTAGTGTGGATTCTGTCCCTGGGGTCCAGTGTGGCTGCTGTGACTGCCTGGTGGGTGTGTGAACAATGGAAGTGGTGAGGGAGCTGTAACCATCTTGCTTTTCCTACTCGCCCCCATTTAGTGATGCTCAGACTGGAGTGAAATCATATTCCAGATCCCGACAGCATAAGACAGCACGCAAGCGAGCAAAGCAAGAAGATTACAGCTGCTTCCCCGCCTACATTGTGCACACACTTGCCTTCCATGGGGGGAAGGGCAAGGTGGCCAGGATGCCAGCTTTTGGGTACTCCATGACAGGTAAAAGCCAAGGAAAACTGAGGGCGTCTGAAAGGGCATTTGGAGGAGGCAAAAAATGCTGGATAGTGACACCCAAGACAAATACTTTGTTTGCCCTGGCCAGAAAACAGACCTGTGCACACATCACCAGTCCAAGTAACAGAACTGAGTAACAGAACTGAGATTAAAATGGCCGGATTAGCAAAGTGTCTCCAGTTTGTATTAATTTCCATATGTGCCTTTTTAGCCTAATTTTTCCAAAATTAATATCAAAATGCCAGTTCACTGACACTAATTGTTTACATTAGCAGATTAATATTATTAATGAACTACTGTGAACAATTATTTTTTTCCTGATAGATTTGCTTTAATGTAGAAAAGAAAATCAATAAAGAATGCAATGTATGCAATTTAAATGATCGTCCAAGGCTTGATAAATGAGAAACGGATAAAGTTGCTGTAAAAAACAGAGAACGTATTTGAGCAAAGGTGCTTACAGAGTTTTATCAAACGCGTTTCAATACTCAGCTATTGTGGGAATGTAAAATTACACTGACCTCGGGAAGCAAGATGGAAAAAAGATCCTGCACTGAAAATGTACTCATTAAAATGCACAGAACATAGCAACTGTGATAATATGCTCTCAGTATGGCTCATTTTTCATATGGAAAAAGCTAACATTAATTTGTTATTAGATTTTTTTAATATAGTCAGGATAATGTAAACACAAATGACAAATGATTTCGTTTAACAGAAATAAGGTATTGCATTTCTGTAAAAAAAAAAAAAAAGGAAAAGGAAAAGTATGTTTATTATAAAGCAGAATAGGTCAGGAAAAACTGAATATTAGCAAGACAATTCCATAGAGGGTTATTTTACTATAATATGCTATGGGGTGTAATAATCATGCCTTGTACTGTAGATTCTTTTCTTTTCTCTTTTCATTTTAAATGTTGCATGTCCTGGATTAAGAAGGCAGTTAATGGGGCGCAGCTTTAGGCCCATTTAGCAAAATTGATTCATTACTGTCATAAGGCTATTTGGCTTGCATTCATCTGCAAGATGGCTGTGGTGATGTAACATTACTATCTGCTTGGAAATAACTTCAGGCAAAGCCACAGACAGAAACAAGACTTTGGTTCTTGACTGCTAAGTTTGGACCCACCATATGCAAATGTCATTAGGCCCTGTTGGTTAGAACGGCCATATCACATTGTCAAATTAGTAGCCACAATAGCTGGCCTTGCCTTCCATAGGGTAGTTGGTTGCTAAGCTCAAACAAAGTTCAGAACAGCTAGTTTAGAAAATTAACCACCCAATAATAGCTTTCCCCCATGAATGATATGGACACTAGAATATTTACCTAAATATATTGGCCTCAGATTTTTTAGCAATTCAAGTGGTTTAACTTAAACTTGATACCCGCTGTTGGCACATGTGGGACAATGGCAGGTACCACTACTAACTCAACTGCAAGCTTTTGTTGAATTTCCGTCATTAATTGACAGCACAGTACTTTGCCCTAAAACTCACCAGTGTGCACATTTGTATAACTTCAATTAATTAAGCAATGCTTCTAACATAGCTACACATTTAAAAATGAGTGACAATAGAAAAATGTATAAAAATAGGGGAATGAAGGAGTAGATAGAATATCACCTTACTCACATAATTATATCTGTGTTTTATTTGTTGCGAAATACATGTACCAGGATTTATGAAAGGTGCAGAGGTCCAGGAGAATAAGTGCATTATACAATTCAGGTAAAATATCTGCATAAGCATTGAGCGCATGAAAATGCATGGTCTGATTGACTGTCGTGTGCTTGAATAGGATTGTTCAGAAGACAGACATGAATGCAGAGCTAAATTTTGAAAAAAGATGAAAGGGCTCTCCAAAACCAAAACCACTGCCATTCATTGTACTTGATAAGTTGTGGTTCTAGAATGGTAACACTGGCATTGCAATGGCAAATTGCAAGCACTGGGGAGTATGAGTATTCAGCCATGGCAAATTGCTTTGGCCATTTTAGTGGAGTGGAATTGGCATAAACCTTTTTCAAACCACCAAATGGACACCAAGAGTAATGTGTGCTAATATTGTAGAATAAAAATGAAAATCGAGCGCACTCCCTTATCCACAAAACAGCAACTTTGGTGCTGACAGATTTTGTTAGTTTTTTTAAAAACACCTAATCTAGGCAAAAAATAATGGGGGGTTTAGTTACATTACATTATCATACATTGCATAAGCCTGCCACAACGTCAATATACCCCATTCTTGGCAGGTCCTACTCTAGCAGCCTAATGTTAGAGTAGGACCTGCCAAAGATTGAGTACACTGATGTTGTGGCAGGCTTATGTAATGTATGATCATATAATGTAACTAAACCCCCATTATTTTTTGCCTAGATTATGTGTTTTTAAAAAACTAACAAAATCTGTCAGCACCAAAGTTGCTGTTTAGTGGATGAGGGAGTGCGCTGGATTTTCATTTTTTTTTTTACTTATTGGTTCCCAGCAGTACCCTATTTATGCATGTTTGGGTGAATGCAGCCATCCCCTTGTTTTCTCATGCTAATATTGTACAAACATTTGGAAGGATTATGAGAAAGTGAAAAATTACTTCATTTTGATGTCCTAAGCTGAGTTTAGCAAAACTTCAAAGGTAACAAATATTGTTTCCAACAATATGTCTATTATCACGGTCATTATTATATATAAAAATTAATACTATTCATTCTGCACACATAACATGTTAAAAAAAAAAAAAACAGAGAATGGAGTTGAGTTTACAACTGATCTGCAAAATGAATGCCATAACAGTAAACATGGTGGAGATTCTTTGCCAATTTAGGTATCTTAGATATTTTCAATGTCATTTATTAAGCCACAAAATTAGTGTTTAGGACGGCATTATTGTTACATGCTTACTTGCTATTACACAGCACTGTAAACGTGGGCACTGGGGTAGACAAAGTATTAAGCATGGTATTCTCTGACTGTGCCAATAGCTAGGCATATAATATAAATTTAAAAATAAAAACATATTGAAGAATTAAAACAATATATAGTATAGCCTCTACCTGAATTGGATTAGCCTTTAGGTTGTGCATAAAACACTTCTGCTTTAACTAAATACAATCACTAATCTATTGACATTTGCATGAAATAACAAATCATCTGATTCTAACGTGTACACATTCTGACCTATAAAAACAATGATCTAGATACTTAGTGGAAAACAAAATGTATTGGGAAGTGTGACAAATTCTTTAGAAATGTTTAATTCTCAAGCAAACTTTGTTATGCAAAGAAAATTGATGTAGTGTTGTCAGATATCACATTATATCATGACAATCCAGCTTACCTACAGAGAGAAATGGATGGCATCTTTTAAATGGTGCATGAAATGCACAATTACACAACACTGAAAATTTGTGATTGTGATATATTAAGTATTAAGATTAAACAGCCTGTGACATATCAGCAGATTCTAGTAAAGCAGAGCAAAACACATAGTTTGGAGCTGAACGAATGAAAGATCATAAATTAGATAACTTGGTGTTTGTAGGATGAAGGGATACAGTTGTGAATGATCCTTCGATAAATTAAATCTGCCACAGACATACTAACCAGTGCTCAAAATGTTTACTAGCCTTTAGCAAGTGCCAAATTTAGTCCCGCCAAGTAGACTTTGTGTGCTTTGGACTCTCAAGGCTTGCAATTTTTAATGCCTGCCAAGAATTGAATTTGTATCGCCCAATGCCTAGGACATTCAGTTCCGGGGCGCCGATTAGGCAGCTTCTTTTGGCCCGCATCCCTGCCACGGGCTTGGAGAAAGGTCTATGGTTGGCACTGTGAGATCTGGTGTTCTCTAGTGAGTCAGAGCGCAGCTACCGGGATTCCAAGCAATCACTCTGACTCACTGAATATCAGTACTGTGAAGATCTCCCCAGGGCCACTGTATGAAGGAAGCTTGGAGTGTACACACAGGTATTGTTACTAGTACATTATTCTTATATAAAATAGTTACAATTGGCATGGCAAGGAAACATTGCTATTAGAAGCTTTCTTCCTATTATTGACATTTATTCCATTTAAAACGTGAAGCCAAACAATCAGAGGATGATGGAACATTTGGTGCACAGCAATTAAAGTGCCAGAGGTTATCTTCAAAATATTTTTGAATAGTTTTCAAATTACAACTTTACATGTCTCATGTGATTAATTTACCATAGAATTCATATTTTCCTGGTTTATAGGTGCCGACCTCACGGTCCTCATGGCCCACCAACAATCCAGTATTTATGTATTTTCCGGTTTTATTCCAGTGGAGATACTGACGAAACCTGGACTGTTGGTGGGCCATGAGGACTGGGTTCGGGAACACTGCACTAGACCACCAGAGTAGCCACTAGACCACCAGGGAATATGACTCTCCCATTCGACCACCAGGGATCCAGGACAAATCACCAGGAGTGTTAAAGGGACCCTTTAGACAACAAGACCACTTCGTCTTATTGCATTTGTCTGGCTGCAGTGTCTCTGTCCAATTAGCCCTGAAATGCAAAACATTGCAGTTTTAGAGAAAATGCAATGTTTATATTGCAGAGTTAAGGCTGGTAGACAGCAACAAGAGTTTAAGGACATCCAATTTCTTCAAAAATGATTCAATGCTTTCCTATGGGAAAGACCTAATGCTCAGCTGGTGCTTGTGGCCCAAACTTCTCCCTACTGGTGATGTCGGAGGAGGCACAGATGAAGCCAATGCTAAGGGACCTCAGTGCTGGCAGAAGGTAAGTGTTAAAAAGGTTTTATTTATTTAATTTTTTCCACCCAAATTCCATTCCCATATCCTTTATTTGTTTTTGTACCTATACCTATACCTTTAACTAAATAAATTTGTTTCCTTTTCTATTTTTCACTTATGTCTTCTGTAAACAAAAATAATTTTCTTCCTTTAATTATATTTTCTAGTCTCTGTCCAATTCCTTTATAAGAAAATATGTAAGATAATTGTTTTAAAGTTCATTATGCAGAATTTTATAGTTTTATCATTTTCTTGTTATACGTGGATTCAACCTTACACCTGTGATTTTTGTGTTTTTGCTTTGTTATAAGATGCAATTTTAAAAATATTGTCACTATTTTTCTTTCATAAGGGACTGTATGGAATATTTTTTTATTATTCTTCTTATGTTTTTCAAATTATAATATTGTAAGAATTTTGTAATTTTGCGCACCAATTTTATTCTTTGTACAATATTGTAATGTCATTTCTTTAATAAAAAAATATTTAAAAATAAAACAAGGCTTCTTTAACGTAAAAGAAACCCCAGATCTTAATCACTCTAAAACCCTTTCATTATTCTCTATCTTTGCAGCAGGAAAATTTGTTATAATCCTTAAAGCAAACACTTCTGTCAAGCAAAAGATAAGGGGAAGGCTTATCAGAATCAATGACTGACCCTTGATTGGTTTGAATGAATCACATGACTACAGTTTATCGAGTGAAAAAGCTACAGGCTTGCTCCTTACTCAGTCATATCCATTGCAGCAGTAGGGAAACTGCAACTTTTTAACTCATGTTCTTGAAAAAAATCTTCAATAAAGTTTTTGAACATGAACAAACTAACACATAGGATTTGTACATATACACCGATCCTTTTTGTATAAATGACAATTGTGCCTTTTTTTCCCAGTTTTGGGTAAAATAGTTTTTACACAACTAGTAAAATAAAAATACTCTACTATGGATTCATTTATTCATTCTGATTTTGATTATACCTTTCACGCGTTTTTCTATATTTTCATATTACATTTCATGTAATTCAAAGAGCACGGTACTTTTAAAAAAAAAATTAATATGCAGGCAGGGTCATGGTTACCAAAGCTAAAACCGATAAACAAAAGTATGTATTTGTAGAAAGTAAACACTCTATTTCTGTGCATGATGACCAGGACATATAAGTTTATATAATTTTAAACTTTAAATATAAAAAAACGCTTTATTCCATGTGACAAGAAATCAACGTTTCGGTCCACGCAGGGACCTTCCTCAGGATTAAGTGACTCAAAAGGAGGTTTTTTTTTATATTTAAAGTCAGAGAGTACAGCCTGCATTTTTCCTTTACCGGTATATATCAGGATCCCCTGTAAGGACTAATTATACCACTGCACCAAGGCAGTAGGATATTAAAGCGTGAGTGCAAGGATACATTTACTGTGGATATATATATATATATATATATATATATATATATATCTTTTTTATAGTTTTTTTTTTTTTTTTTTTTCTTCTTTTGTTAATAGAAACACATGAAAGGTGTATGCATAATGTTCAATATTTGCCGCCTTATTGATTCGTCATTGACTAATGACTTATTTTCAGACAGCAGCTTCTAAATTTTACGTACGAAAGGGCAACACTTTTCGTGTGCTGTCCATCAATATGTATATATGATACGCTGGAAAATATTGTGGATATAGTTACCCTAATGAAACATCATGAAATGTCACAAGGGCTTATTTTGATCATCTCAGTACCCGATCGCACAGTTAGTTTATAAAACAGAATGAAAGTTTAAGACTAAACAATTCAAACAGATAAAGCACACCAACCAATGGCAAAAATGCATTAATCTAAGTACCATAGCTACTTCACAGTCCTGTCGTAGTTATAGTGCCAGAAGTCTACAAATGGTTTGACACTAACCTGATTCTGTCAGGCTGCTTCTGATCTAAGGTGATATGCTAAAGTGGAAGCTCATACTTTCACATTATTATACTAACTCATACCACAATGACCCAAAAAGTGTATCTGGGGCTAACTGAGCATTACTGAAGGTATAGTTTCATAGCCTGAAATTTCGGCACTGAAATAAAAAAAAAAAAAAAGATATAAGTTGGTCAAAGTGGTCGTAATGCTTCTAACTACATACGGTGAGGGAAAAAAGTATTTGATCCCCTGCTGATTTTTAACGTTTGCCCACTGACAAAGAAATGATCAGTCTATAATTTTAATGGTAGGTGTATTTTAACAGTGAGAGACAGGATAACAAAAAAAAAATCCAGAAAAAAGCATGTAAAAAAGTTATAAATTAATTTGCATGGTATTCAAGAGTTGAGAGAATCAGAGGTATGGAAGAAAGTAGGTATTCTCTGTCTGGTCACACAACGCACTACACATCGATATGGGCTAGGTGGACCGAACATATGACAGAGCGTGGAAAGTCACACTCACAGCACCAGTAGCAGATGCACACTAACCCTTGATGTATGACACAATTCACCACAATTCACTAGAAGGCTAATTACGAGCGAATGCCAATACGATTAAGGTTCCCTGGAGTCGAGACACAGGACCCAGGCAACCTGAAATATGTGATACACACACACACTGGTACCATATATAGAAAATACGTTGTACCGAACACATACAACAAAACCTAACAAATGCACCAAAAAACTATTTCTAAGTTCTCTGATTTTAAGTTTCTTATGTTTACTATTTTTAGGTTCATTATGTTTATTTTCATCTATGTATCATCAACAACAAAGTAATAATACCAAGCTTAACAGGCAAAAAAGGGACGCGAGCCTTGTACACCTTGAAGACCACTTGACCCCAAATGTTTTCATATAACACCGGTTATGTATGTCATTTGATAACCCTGAAGTGTTTGTAATAATCACTTTTGTACTATATTACATTGTATGTTTTATACTTTTACTACTGAAAATCAATAAAAATAAATTGATTTGCATGTCAATGAATGAAATAAGTATTTGACCCCTTCGACTTAGCACTTGGTGGCAAAACCCTTGTTGGTAATCCAGAGGTCAGACATTTCTTGTAGTTGGCCACCAGGATTGCACACATCTCAGGAGGGATTGTGTCCCACTCCTCTTTGCAGATCCTTTCCAAGTCATTAAGGTTTCTAGGCTGACGTTTGGCAACTCGAACCTTCACCTACCTCCACAGATTTATTATGGGGTTAAGGTCTGAAGACTGGCTAGGCCACACCAGGACCTTAATGTGCTTCTTCGTGAGTCACTCCTTTGTTGCCTTGGCTGTGTGTTTTGGGTCATTGTCATGCTGGAATACCCATCCACGACCCATTTTTAATGCCCTGGCTGAGGGTAGGGGGCTTTCACCCAAGATTTGATGGAGCATGGCCCTGTCCATCGTCCCTTTGATGCAGTGCAGTTGCCCTGTCCCCTTAGCAGAAAAACACCCCCAAAGCATAAAGTTTCCACCTCAATGTTTGATGGTGGGATGGTGTTCTTGGGGTCATAGGCAGCATTCCTCCTCCTCCAAACACAGCAAGTTGAGTTGATGCCAAAGAGCTTGATTTTGGTCTCGTATGACCACAACATTTCATCCAGTTCTTGTCTGAATCATTCAGATGTTCATTGGCAAACAACAGATGGGGCTGCACATGTGCTTTCTTGAGCAGGGGGACTTTGTGGGCGCTGCAGGGTTTCAGTCCTTCATGGCGTAGTGTGTTACCAATTGTTTTCTTGGTGACTATGGTCCCAGCTGCCTTGAGATCATTAACAAGATCTTCCCGTGCAGTTCTGGGCTGATTCCTCACCATTCACATGATCATTGAAACTCCAAGAGGTGAGATCTTGCATGAAGCAACAGACTGATGGAGACTGACAGTTATTTTGTGTTTCTTCCATTTGCGAATAATTGTACAAACTGTTGTCACCTTCTCACCAAGCTGCTTGGCTATGGTCTTATGGTCATTTTAGCCTTGTGTAGGTCTACAATCTTGTCCCTGACAGCTTTTTGGTCTTGGCCATGATGGATAGTTTGGAATCTGATTGATTGCTTCTGTGGACAGGTATCTTCTATAAAGGTAACGAGCTAAGATTAGGAGCACTCCCTTTAAGAGAGTGCTCCTAATCTCAGCTCACTACCTGTATAAAAGACACCTGGGAGCCAGAAAGCTTGCTGATTGATAGGGGATCAAATACTTATTTGACTAATTGACATGCAAATTAATTTATAACTTTTTTGACATGTGTTCTTCTGAATTTGTTTTGTTATTCTGTCTCTCACTGTTAAAATACACCTACCATTAAAATTATAGACTGATCATTTGTCAGTGGGCAAACGTTTAAAATCAGCAGGGGATCAAATACTTTTTTCCCTCACTGTATCAACATAAACAGGACAGTCCTTAAAAGCATATGGAAACAAAGGACTAACATTATATATTGAGGTTTTATCTTCGTAAGGCCAAAAACCAAAAGAACTATTGAGAACCAACTAATATTAAGCTAATTGGTTCTTTGGTCTTATGACCCTGATTATGCTGACGTGGTTAAGCTCTTCACTTCAAAATGATGTATACACAATTTAAATAGCATGCTTACATATCACAGAATCATGTATTGGCAACTTTATTTTATTTATTTTTTTATGTTTATCAAAAAATGTATTTTGTTCCCAAAATGTGCCCTTGTTATATCTAGAAAGCACCTGGAGACACAGCATTGTGAGTAACTATCTACCCCACCGCTGAACACCTAGAGGTGGTGGTGAGAGAGAGGGAAGAGAAAGTAAGGAAAAGAGAGGAATTGTGTGTCTTTGTGTACTTGGGTATATTTGTAAAAAGCAGTAATATGGGGGCAATGTGGAGGGAATATAGAAATACAAAGGGACAATGTATGTAGATATGTAGAATTTGTATGGGATCAAACAAAATACATGTTCATAAGTGACACACATGGTGCTAAGTAACATTATGGGGAATAGGGCAATATGGGGGCATACATGTCTGGGGTAATTGTTGGGGGATTAGAGTATAGAGTTAGTGGGTCACAGCATTTGCTGAGAATATGTCAAAGAGCCTGATCGTTATTGTATTCATATACTTCAATTTATCTTAGCTATCTTAACTTTTTTTTTTCCACTGCATTTTTTTATGTACATGATTTTAGATTTTTATTTTTCCTGTCTATAAACAAGAATCAAAAAATAACCAAAACGACTCTGGCCAAAGGAGTCTTCCAAGTCCCCACTCTACAGAAAGTACTAGCAGGTATCTCCAGTGATATTGTGGTCCTTTTCCTGAGCACACCAACATGCACTGCCCCTATACAGACAGTTCAGAATACACATCCTATTACCGTATATACTCGAGTATAAGCCGACCCGAATATAAGCCGAGGCCCCTAATTTTAACCAAAAAAACTGGGAAAACTTATTGACTCGAGTATAAGACTAGGGTGGGAAATGCAGCAGCTACTGGTAAATTTCTAAATAAAATTAGATCCTAAAAAAAATATATTAATTGAATATTTATTTACAGTGTGTTGCAGTGTGTGCGTATGTGTGTGTGTATGAGTGCAGCGTGTGTGTATGAGTGCAGCGTGTGTGTATGAGTGCAGCGTGTGTGTATGAGTGCAGTGTGTGTATGAGTGCAGTGTGTGTGTGCATGAATGCAGTGTGTGTGTGTATGAATGCAGTGTGTGTGTGTATGAATGCAGTGTGTGAATGCAGTGTGTGCAGGGCCGGTGCAAGGATATTTGCCGCCGTAGGCAACAAAAATTTTGCCGCCCCCTCCCCCCCCCATATGTCCTGACTTCCCCTCCTCCTCCCTCAGTGGTCCTTACCTCCCTACCCCCGTGTTCCTTCACCCCCCCCCCCAGTGGTCCTTACCCTCCCCTCCCCTAGTGGTCCTTACCCTCCCCTCCCCTAGTGGTCCTTACCCTCCCCTCCCCTAGTGGTCCTTACCCTCCCCTCCCCTAGTGGTCCTTACTTCCCCCTCCCCTCCCATAGTGGTCCTTATCCCACCCCCTCCCTCTCATAGTGGCCCTTATCCCCCTTCTCCCTCCCATAATGTTCCTTATCCCCCCCCATCCCTCCCATAGTGGTCCATATACCCCCCCCCCTCCCTCCCATAGTGGTCCTTATACCCCCCTCCCTCCCATAGTGGTCCTTATACCCCCCTCCCTCCCATAGTGGTCCTTATCCCACCCCCTCCCATAGTGGTCCTTATACCCCCCCTCCCTCCCATAGTGGTCCTTATACCCCCCTCCCTCCAATAGTGGTCCTTATCTCCCCCCCTCCCTCCCATAGTGGTCCTTATACCCCCCCTCCCTCCCATAGTGGTCCTTATACCCCCCTCCCTCCAATAGTGGTCCTTATCCCCCCCTCCCTCCCATAGTGGTCCTTATACCCCCCCCTCCCTCCCATAGTGGTCCTTATCCCCCTTTTTTTTGTTATTAATTTTTTTTTTATTATTATTATTTTTATTTTATTTATATATTTATTTTTTTTCGTCCCCCCTCCCTGCTTGATATATGGCAGGGAGGGGGGCTCCTTCCCTGGTGGTCCATGGCAGTTCAGTGGGGGGTAGAGGGGGGCTGGCAGAGCTGTAACTTACCTGTTCTGCAGCTCCTGTCAGCTCTCTCCTCCTCTGCGCCGTCCGTGCAGCTCCTTCTATCAGCTCACACTGTAAGTCTCGCGAGAGCCGCGGCTCTCGCGAGACTTACACTGGGAGCTGACCGAACGGACGGCGCAGAGGAGGAGAGAGCTGACAGGAGCTGCAGAACAGGTAAGTTACAGCTCTGCCAGCCCCCCTCTCCCCCGGTCTGTATTATGGCAATGCAAATTGCCATAATACAGACAGTGACTCGAGTATAAGCCGAGTTGGGGTTTTTCAGCCCAAAAAATGGGCTGAAAAACTCGGCTTATACTCGAGTATATACGGTACTTTGAGAAAATAAACCTTTCTCTTTATGTGGCTCTCACATAGGACTCAATAAAAGGACGCCTCAACACTAGAGACAGAAAGGTAGCCATACAATACCACTGCACACACAATAGATAAGGTCATATGCACAGCATAATAGTCACTATGGAGTACCCACCTACCATATAGCAGACCACCATGAGAATCCAATTTTGTTATCCATATAGGGTGCACGAGAATGATCACATCCAGCATCAAACAGTACCACAGTTACAGACAGCTACTCACGGATGGGATATTCTACAATTAAAGTATTTATTATATTTTACTTTATTTCCATATGTTTTCTCTGTAAGCCTTACATAATGTTATTTACCATGCATTTGTGTCTGTAAGTGACAGTGGCTCTCCCCTCTTGCTACAGGAGCCATATTAATTTTTTTTTATGAAGTCAATGTTTTGTTTTAAGGCTGTTTGTATAATGGCTCAGACAAAACTATTGGGCTAAAAGTTAGTCATGTTTCTTATGGCATTTAGCTGTTTTATAGTGATGCTTACCCCTCACAGAGAGATATAAAGTTTGGAGACTGACTCATCAGACCTTTGCTCTAATGGGCCCCAGCACAATAGTATATTTATAAGCATTTTGTGTAATGTCGGCAATATATCATTAAGTCAGGTACAGTTAGGTTGGGGCTGTAGTTATTATAAATATCTCTCTTACCCACAGGACAACATGCGTACCTAAAGTGTGCAGTACTAATATGCTTTTGGTATTCTCTATACAGTACTGTAAAAAGTGCGGTTTAGAAATACTTTTGATATTATTAGTGTATAAAATTAGTCAATAAAAAATTGATTGCCGTAAATGACAATCCATCAAATATTTATTTTTTGCACATAAATAATGTGATATACATGTATATTGAAACATTAAAAAAAAAATTCCATTTAGGCATTATTTTGCAGAGCACAAAAAAGTTTCTTGGAGTCATTTTTCTGCAAAGCGCTTGTTAGTGAAAGAGTTAAAGGACGTTAAAGTATTCCATTCACATTTAGATAAATCAGTAATGATTTCAAGAATGATAAATAGAAGGCTTGACCGTATTATTTTTATTGATCAAGTAACAGAAGGCAAATATATCCTGTCTTGCATTATTCTGGTGACACGGTCCTTCTAAGACTTTTTAGAAAATCTACAATCGACTCAATATAGTAGAGGAAGCCATCAAATTATTGCAGGCCTATTTATTTTACTGATTTCTATTGACTAGTTACCATAACAAAGGTTTAACGTTTTCATTCTCTAAAACTCCTTGAAAGCCTTACACATTTTTTGAAATTTCTGGCCTTCTGTGTCTGTCCTCCTTGTTTGTGACTGTCTCCGCTTTTAGCTGGATAGGGTCATAAAGGGCAGAGACGTTGGCAGAAAAAAGGACATCTTTTGTGCAGCTTGGTTTAAGAGTGAAAGAATAGGCTTAGAGCAGAGTTTTGTAACATTAGGATTTAACGTAACCTCATTAGTTCCGGATGGGCCCTGATATAGTAACATCTCTTCAAGTGTAGAATTGGTTTAATATAGTGAATTTATTTATTTACGTTCATAACATGTCATTGTTTCAATATAGTCTTCAATATAGTCTTCTTATCTTCCGCTATGTCTTCCTTAACCCAATCATGGATTGTATAACAGATTAAATAACAATATGTAATAAAATAAATTCATCTTTGTATAGTAATTCTATACTACACCTCTTTCGAGCAGAAAAACAATGATCTTAAGCAGGTCGCTGTTTTGTTCTTGGATTTGAATCTTGTCAAACAAGGTTCTAAGGCAGTCCATCAAAATGACACTACTGAAAACATGACTATTTAGTCTTCTATCTATTCTTTCAGCCACAAAATAGCCTACAGGATTTACCTTTACCATCTGGTCATGTAAGGTATTCAAAAGTCACTTTGTAACAAAGATATTAGATGTATTCAGCATAAAGTTTGAATGCAATATATTTTTTGAGCAACAGCTTGATCCTTGTAACTTATGTGTTAAATAAAAACTTGCAAACTCGTAAAGATTAAAAAAAAACTAAAAATACAAATGAAGAATAAAAAATGTTATGTATGCAAAATATTATTTTATATTAAATTAATGAAGTATTACATTAGTTGCCAAGTATCACATTTCAAACAAAATGTGCATATTGTATATTATATTTAAACTACATACAGAAAATTAACCCACAATGATCTTTAAAAACAATTAAAAGATTTATCATTATTTAAAATTAGTAGTGATAGATGTAACAGAAAGTTGATACAATATCACAGTCCTGCGCACACACACACACACACACTGCATCTATAGATCGCTCCAGTATTTATTTTTAGATATATTGAGGACATGCTAAATAATACAAAACTGATTGTATGTAATGAACACAAATAAGAAGAGATAATGTGTATAGAAAATGCAGAATACAATTTGTAACTAACCTTGAAAATTATTGAAACTAATTATTGCAATAACAAATAATTATGTATCTGCATTAGTTATTTAACTGCTAGCTAAAACTACTGAACTAATCTTAAATACTTTAAACAATTATTTCTCAAAAGAAAAAGAAAAAAACAAAACATTCTCTATACCACAGTCAAACTCACTATCTACATAGGTGTATGCACTAGAAGTTAAGATATATTTGAACAAATTATTAAGGGGAGAGTGCTTAAAGAAGTTTACAGTGCATAGCAGAGATGTGCAATCACTGTCCTCCGTGTTTTGTTGTACTACATTTCCCAGAATTCTCTGCCAGTCAATGGCCCTGAATTGCCTCTAAACTGACTTATGTTGATCCATTGCTCTATGGAATATTTATAGAGGTAGTTCAAAGTACATCAAACATAGTCGTAGTTTTTGCAATAACATTTAGGAGAAATGTAAAAACACTTTTTAATGATATAGTGCTGTAAAAAAATAATGTTTTAAATAAAAAAATTTTTAAACAGCAAATAAATGCTAGATAAAAAGTATAGCACTAGTAATTCATGCTTTCCAATCAGTACAAATGAAATTTCTTCATTGTTTTTCTGCTAGATTTGAGCTTAACTATATTAGTTTGAAATACAGTACCACCGCCAAAAGAAACTCATATGAGTTAGATAACTAATTTTATAACCCTGTGCAAATAACATTTAAAAAAAAATGATTTATTGCACAAAGTGTTTTTTTGTTGTTTGTTTCTTAAATAAAGTGTTGCATTATCTTTGTTCTCTGAGACTACTCAACGTCAGTCATTGCCAAAGGCAATAAATACGCACATAAACATGACACTGGGCTTCTAACTTTCAACTTGTATAGAAATCTGATAATACGTCAGTTAAAGTATTAAACTTTGCCTTCCTACTTGTGATGCTGGAAAATAAAATGAACGTGTAACTTAATCTCTTTGAGCTTGTATTTCACTGCTACACAGTACATAAATCTCATTTTCACCACGTCACATTTTAAAGTAAAACTTTGCAGTTTTCTAAAGAAAATAAAACGTTTTTATCTAAACGACACAAAAAAAACTTTATTTGAATTGATAAGAAATAAATATGCCTAGCAAAGAATTATGCATTAATTTCATATAACCACCACTGTAATCAATTATTTATTTATTTTTGTTCTGGAAGTGACTATCCATACAACAAAATAGTAATTGAAATGAAAAAAAAAATAATGTAACATATTTCAAGGAAAAAAAATATAATATATATATTATTTACATATATAAAAACTACAATGTAAGGGAAAAAAACAATGCATGTTGTTTAGTTATATACGTTGTTGTGTTATTAAAGGCTCTTAAAAAATAAAATTAAGATTCTTAAAAAATATATTAAATCTTAGTTCATATTGTAATGTATAGTTTTTGGCATGTTTGTTTTTTTTTCTAAAATTAAGGGCTCTACTTGCATGTGGTAAACTAAAAACTTTTAATAACTACTCAATTTGAAAAAAAAAAAAAACAAGCTGAAAACAACTCAATTGTAGATTTGTTTTCAATCTAATTAATTTAACTGAAATGTTGTTGGTTTATAATTTACCATGACTTGTTATTTAGAAATTAGTCCAAGTACTCAAAAAGAGTGTTTAAAGAGGAAGGTTTTTACCAATTCTACAGATTCTGTAAGTATTAGATTTTGATCTTTATTGTATAGGGTCATGTATATACATATGAATAGACTGACATTATAATTTGATTTTTGATTACCAATGCTGTTGTTAAACATATCCAATGGGTTGTTATGTAACAGTGATTTATCTTTGTTTTTGCTTTCATGTACTCATCATGCTGTTTGTATACAAGTCCCTGGCATTGTTTCCACATTGAATTGTAGTCAGTTAAAAACCATATTGCAAAATTTAGGCCAAAACAGGTAATTTGGAAAAAATCTCCAAGTCAACTATAGGCAAAGTTTGGCTATTTAAGTCTGATTTTGCAATTCACATTCTGGTTCACCACACAACTCATTGTCTGGTAAACAAACACTAAGGAAAAGGATCTTATAATTGGCTTCTACGTTTCAAATCAAAAGATGTTTCACAATGATTTAAGGTTATTCACCGCAATGTGAACCTATAGCACTGTTAAGCTATAATTGGTCACAATGGCCTGCTGTTGAGAGCACTTGTCTAACAATGTGTGGTTAAAAACAATTTCAAATGTCAGTGAATAAGTGTTATTGAAAAAATAAACAGGTCAGATGTAATAATGATGCCCTCGATTATGGGAACCATAACAAACACACCAAAACTACATCAATTGGACGTACTCTGCCATTTCATTATTGAAACCAGATGAGTCCGGGACAATGACGAATCCAACCAATGAAAATAATTTATGGGACTCCCCTTGGTCATTTTTTATGACTATATTTTTTCACAATTATTATTTCAAGATAGAAAAGAGGCAATAAATGTATATAATTTATTGTAGACAAACCTGAGCAAGATGGTATAGCTATTCCTATATTTTGCCAAATATACCGGTATTAAATAAAATTTAATATAGAATAAAATACTTTGGCGATGAAACTAAACTCTAAATTGAAATGACATGGCAACTGACACAATATTTAGATCCTATTAGACATAGTCCTAATTCAGCAAAGTTGGACATTTGCGGCCTAAAGTCTGCTCATCATACCTTTGTGAGTAAATTCCATAAATTAGGAATTATGTATTTACTTTGTTTTAAACTATAATTTATTATAATTATATTTTTCCAGCGTGAGTTTAAAACATTTCAAGATGCAATTTAAGTTATATTTTGCATATTTCCATTGAGTTCCGTGTAATTAGAACACATACTTGCAACTTAGCAACAAGATCTTCAGACATTGTCAAAATAATTCATTCTTTTTGTAACCACTACGGCTGTTAGATTAGGTTATATGAACACTGCTTTGGCAATTCCATGAGTTTGGCAAAACTTATTTACAACCTATACATTATCAAACTCTAATAGTTTCACTAATTTAATTATAACTTATGAAGTGGATAAATAGTCTCAGTTGAACACAAAAAAAAAGAAAAAACCTAAACAGAAAGCTTAACGTTAAAAATTAGAATATAGATAGATTGTCCATAATATTTTTTTTTTTTTTTCGAACACTACCACAACATAAGATAGAAGATACATCTGACTGGCTATAACTGTACCAAATGTGAAACAGACCTTCTAAAATGTTACCTTGTAGTCTAGTCTTATTAGAAAATAATATTTTTATCTCTGTATTAAAACGTAGGAGTTTGGCCTGCACCCAACTAGAATCACTGCTAGAGTATGCTGCATGTATCTTTTATTTAAATCCCATTTTATATAAGGTCATTTGGAAAAAATGCTTAAAGCAATGTTAAGTATACAAACATAGATTTCCTGAACAGAGAATAAAGATGCTACAGAACAGTCAATAAACAATATGTTTGATACCTTTCCAATCTTTTCTAGCGAGGACTGTTGTTTGCGAAGTCAAAGTCTTAATTAGCTGGTATACTCCATAAAAAGTTAGTAAAATATAGTAAAATGCTCTTGCTGATATTAGAGGTCCAGCAGAAGTATAAGATGAACATGTTTGGTGCACTCCTTTTATCAAAGATGGGTCACAGAGTCAAGTCACATAATAACAAATGCTAATTTAGGTAAAAAGTGTGTGAGACAGACTATAATCAGTGTATATCAGCTGGACAAGGTAATTGTTTCCCTTTAACTATAACAGTGTTAAACATTTCCTTAACAACTAAGATAACAATTGAAAAAATATATATGGAGATGCATGAATGGCACATGATTGAAGTACAGCACCCTGATCTCTACCCTAAACAAAGTTTATTATACTCTACCAATATTGGTCCAATTTTCACAGAGAACCATAGAGATATTCTACATAATAAAAGAACAACTGTATAACATTGTGATCCCAACAAAGCTGGTCTTACCCAGTGACCAAATTCATTATCATCTCTAATAAGACTGCACAATGTATGTATCTATCTATCTATCTATCTTCACCTGTGTTACATCAACAATTAATTGCAGAATATATTATAAGGACCTGCACATATAGTCACACTTGTGCATCATATCAGGAACATGCACAATTATACCATTAGATTTGTGCACTCATTCAATGACAGAATATTGTAATTGTATTAGCATAAATGCACTATATTTACAAGCAATTTGAAGATATATATAAAAAAAAGCATTTCCCCAACTAACCTTTGATTTAATTAGACGTTACAAAAAGAAAACAAGGCATTGTGCACTTGTCAGGATCACCTTATTAATTGAGATCAGCCTAAACAATGTCAACAAGTTTATTAGCAATTGGAATGTGGTGACTATGTGAGATATATAAGATGATATCCTTCTACAGCAAATCTCCCAGTAACTGAGCCTATACACACATCTTTTTTATGAGCATTTAGGGAAATAATTAAAATCATTATTTTTTTTAAACTAACTCAAACTCTCTTATTTTTTTTATTATCCATATATCCATACCATCTCCTTTATGTGTGGCTGATGTCCACAGAGTGCACACTGCCTTCACTCAGCCTTTCCAGAATTCACAAGGAAATGTGAACTGTAAATATTTATGTGTGCTTTTCCCCTACATTATGTAACTGTTTCTTTGGTGCCATTAAAAACCCATTATTTGGTTTATTGCAGATGCAGACATAAATTACCCTGTTCTAGGTAGAGTAACACAGTATGGAGGCAGCACATCTGTAAATAAACGTGTTCTCTTTATGTCTGGCTCGTTATGCCCTCGGATTGATGGATATGTGTGTGTGTGTCTGTGTGTGTGTTTGTTTGTCAGCGATCTTGCACACTTGTAATGACTGTCTGTGTTGCCCACATCATGATATGTCCATGGCTGTGCCATTGGGCTTCCTTGGGGCTGGTGCAGCTCTCTTACCTTCATTGCTTGGGCTAGCGGTGGTCCTGATGGCAGTGCAAGGCATGATGAGCCATATCCACAGGGTTAAATGCGTGCCAAATCCTCCCCGGGTTCCCAAAGACCAAGAATATCCGTGATAAAACCAGGGCAAAAGAGTACCCGACTTGGCACCGGGTTTATGCAGCATCTTCTCCCAGCAGCACAGCTTGAGCAGAAGACCTTGTAGTCCTTTTTGTGTCTCCCCGCGCGCACAGTCCTGGGATCCTTCTCAGCTGCTGACAAAGTCACACAATCCCCCTTCTAGCTAATGAACCCTATTGCTAGCCAGGAACTTGGTGGGTCCCCTTTGCTGGGATGAGATCAGGTGTAAGGGTTTCTTTTATGGCTCCTTCTACTCCTCCTCTCTGGCAAATAATCCTCCTGTTTCTTCCTCTCTCTCCTCCTCTTCTTCTGCACTTTGATTTTGACGCTTGTTCTATAGGCGTTTGATGGCTGAGAAAGAGAGAGAGAGACAGAGAGAGAGAGAGAGAGAGAGAGAGACAGAGAGAGAGAGAGAGATGACGATGATGTGGGGGGATTGACTTACGAAGATAATAAAAAGACTCCAGCAGTACTCTTTCCCTCACTTGCTCCCTGCCCTTTCCACCACCACCAGAACCTCCAAAAATATATATTTATAATAAAAAAAAAATGTTAAACAAGATGTTAAACAACAACACACAATGTGGTTGTAAAAAAATGAAGATATGGTGGGAGAGGTGGGAGGGGGCATGGAAGGAGCAGGGAGGTGAGAATGGCAATGATGTCCAAATTAAGGATGGACACCGAACTGAAAATAGTCTAAGGAGAGGACAACACGCTGGGGATACACATCATTCAGCTTGTAGCCTTGGTACCTAGACAGCACATGTAAAAGGGCAATGGGGAGAGAGATGCACAGTCCAGGGTCTCCTGAGTGACAGAATGTTGGAGAGATTGATGGAACGTCATTAAACATAGAGGGAGAGAGATCCAGTCCACAGCTACCTCTCTTCTTCCATACTTTTGTCTGGGTCTTTTTAGACTTCCCTTGGCTAAACTGCGAGGGATGTGAGGGATGTTGTCTTTCTGAGCAGTTCGGCAGGGAGGAGGGAAATAAGGGTGAAATGAGGAGTGCAGGCGGAGATCCCCTCTCGCACTTCCACAGAATCAGCCTATCCAGACTATCACAGAGAGCGTAACTGTGCTTTTTAGTGATCTATGTGCTGGAGCCTCCCTGTGCTTGCTGCCTGCGAGTGTGTGTGTCTGTGGCTCTCCGTGCTGCTGCCCCTGCTGTACACATCCACCCTGCTCACAGAGAGACACACACTGAGCGCTCAGCAAGCAGACTTGAGCTCTCTACCACAACACAGAACCTTGCCAAAAGGCAGACAAGGAGAAAGCTCAGACTCACTCACTGACTATGGAAAACACCCTAATGCATCTCACTTGTCAGTACAAATGAAATATATCCAGACCTGGTGATAGCTGATCTTCACAGCCTGCAATACTTCATGTCTGACAATGCAATGTGGCCACTGATCTACAAAGCACTAAACTTCAGCTGGTATAGACAGCAACTCCCATCAGGCTCACTAGCCATCTTTTCATTAGGTGGACTCTAGGCACTGTATTATTTACAGAGATACAATACCCCTTGACACACCAACTGCTATAGGTCACATACAGATTAGTTTACTCACGCTAAAAGTGATGGGAGTTGCATTCCATCATAACTGGTGTTTCTAAAAGCTGTATATTCCTGTTAGACAGCTTCAACTTTTGTACATGGCAGAAGAGTAAAGAGATGGGTACACGTATCATACCATCAGGTGTACCCATCTCTTTACTGTTCTTATTGATATGATGTGATTGATATTGAGAGTGCGCTGGATCTTGTGTATTTTATATATATATAATGCTGTCATGGGTATTTGCATGTTCAAACACAGATTAACCCACCACAATGTCTCATGCTATAGCAAAATAGGCTTTGCATACATTTTGGGAATTAAGATGAAAAATATGAGCATGTCAAAAAAATTAGCAAAACTTGCTAGTAGGTAATTTGCATCATTTTAGCACCTTGTCAATTCACAAACCTTCCACAAAAATACATATTTATGGTAGAAAGAACAATAAATAAGACATATATTATGGAAAATGTATGTGAATAAAGAAATGATCTTGCATCGATATACAGATATTTCCATGTGAGTTTTTCCCATAAATAATAATAACAGGGAATATCCCAAGCACACATGCTGTTTGCCAATACTTCATGTGACATTTAGGGCTCCTTTCTACTATACACAATGTGAAAAATATAACAGTTGTTTATCACATGATTTACATATGTGATAAAAATCTCGGGCACTATTTTTTCTCTATAGAAACCTTGGGAGTAAACTAAATGTAAGTCACAACATGTCACCTGAAACCCCACAATTAACAAAGCAAATTTTACAGGTGGATGGATCTGCCGTAAATGAGATCTAAGTCTTATAATGTGTAACAAACCTTAAACAGTGATTTGAGCTCACCCATTTTTCTTTAATTTTTAAATTCTCAAAATACTTCCATGGCATCCCCCAAAGTAGGTGATATCGGCCCTACTATTCTCTGATGTTATAGGCGGTGTATGCGGTATTATAATAATTATTAATGTTAGTAATAAAATTACTTTACAATGTTATGGGAGTTAGATAATAATACACACAATTACACTAAAGTGCATTCTACACAAATGTGAAAATATTTTAACGTGTATACAAAAGAACCTGGATCAACAGCAAAAGCATATGTGAGGAAGGCTGAACTTGATGGACGCAAGTCTCTTTTCAGCTATGTAACTATGTAACTATGTAACCTATAACCGAGAAAATTACAATAGTTATTTTGGGGCTATAGGTTTCCTACTCTCCATTCTTCTTTGTTCACCTCACTACCCTTTGGCATTAAAAAAAAATAAAAAATAAAGTTAAAGGGACACTATGGTCACCAGAGCAACTAGAACCTTAATGTAGTTGTTCTGGTGTTTATAGTCAGTTTCTGCATGCTTTTTAATGTAAACACTGTCTTTTCAGAGAAAAACGTTTACATTACTGTCTAGTAACACCTCTACTGACAGTCATCATATGGCCACTAGTGGTGCTTCCTGGGTTGGTGCTGCTCAATGCGCAGTAAGAAAGGTAAGTCACCTCTTTTACAAGGGGCAGGGCAGGCCACTTAAACTGCTATTTTAAACCTATAGTGTCAGGAATACATGTTTGTATTGATGACACTATAGTGTCCCTTTAACTAATGATTACTCACCTTGTTCACAGCACTGGGTCTTCTCCGCTGCACCTTCCAGCTCCGCCTCCGGTGATAACATTAACCACGATCCAAGATAACTAACCACAATTTCCTTCAAACCATTGCTTCTCATAGAAACGCCCTGCTCCTCCTGTCAAATTGTGCTACCAGCAGCATGTGATTCCAGGACTGAGTTCTGAAGTAGGCTGGCATGGAGAGAGCCCCAAGAGGTGTATATAACCCTGTAATATAAACATTATACTTTCTACAAAACTGCAAGGTTTCACATTGCGAGGATAGAATTACAGGTCCACTGCATCCAGACCATTTCATTGAGATTTCTTTTAGTCCTTTAACAACGTAAATGTCAATTTAGTAGTTATCAGATCTGAAAATTATTACTCCTATCGGAAGTCAGATGAAGTATCTCTCCTATTTACTATCACATGCTGCAGACTGAAATTTGCACTCACCAGTGGCTAGTAGCGAAGGGCGATTTTGATACTATTGCCTAAAAAACTACATTTGGATGGGTAATGGCAGTTAAAGTACACAGAAATGTTAGAAAGTAAACCCCTTCTTTGGAAAAGGTGAGCACCATCTCTTTGGTGTACGACTGCAATCAGTAGATAATGTATTGCAAAGAAAATGTCTACAATGAAGTATCCTCTTGAGGAAGACACCTAGCCAAAACGTTGGGGTTTTCTTTTGGTCCTCAGCCTCTGGCCAGTATATCTGATATACGCACTTTAATTGTACATGGTTTTGGTGTATTAATGTTAATGTGATGCACTTTATATACATGCACTTTTTATGTGATGCACTTTAAATTATGCATTTACATTTTTGAACTGGAAGAAACCACCAGCATCAGGGCAAAGATTTTGAAGTCACAGCTGCGCTGGGCAGGACATGCCTCCAGGACAGAAGATCGTCGCCTACGTAAGGATGCGCTGTATGGTAAGCTCAACACTGTACACCACAACAGAGGAGCACCAAAGAAGAGGTACAAGGACTTACTGAAGAATTCACTTCCTGCCTGTCACATGCCTGTGACCATTGTTACGTTTCTGCTCTAACCTCCGATCGGGAGACTTGAAGACACACTGTCATCAGGCTGCCTCCTCTTTCGTGAGAGCACGCTGGGCAGATATTGAGAATAAAAAGAGGGGAACGGCAATTTGGACAGTCAAATAAACAGGAAAAATAGTGTGTGTGACTGTGCTGACATGCAAAATTTCAACAATATTATCTGAGTTAATAATTATGTAATGTCAGGCATTTTTGCAATGCCAATTCTGGTTTCCCAAAATAAAATTTTCGTCTATCTTGATTAAAAAATAAATATTAGGTAGTGAGAGATCTTAATTTTGTAATGATTGATAGTGAAAGTTTTCTTTTTGCGATCCTGTACTGTATGAAAATGAGTAGCACGAGTTATTTCAAGTTCAGAATAGGGGATTTATCCAAAAATTAAATAAAAAAATCAGTTGGCAATTGACCACCCACTTCTACATTCCACCCTGACAAGAACAAAGCTTTCCCACCCATACCATCTGTAGTGTCTGTCACCATCCTTCAGTGTGGATCTAAAGGAATGCCCTATCAGTCACTCCCAAATGTGTTTGTCAAGGTTATAGGCATTGTAAGACTCGGTCAGGCATGGCAAAACCACTACAATGAAATATATTTGGTGAAAGCAGCAACAATTGCCACAGTCTGTACCCTGCCATAGTTCCTCACCACCTTCACCCTGTCACAATCACCTCCCTAACACTGTCACACATTTACCACCCAACTGCACTCAATCACTACCCCTCACTCTGTCACACTCACCACCCTACCTCTGTCACACTGACCCACCCTCCCACTCTCACACTCACAGTATTAACCCTTGTCACACTCATCACCCTGCTTCAGTCACTCACCACCCCTCACCCTGCCACATACCCTGTCACAATCACCTCCCTAACTCCATCACACTCACCGAACCCTAATCTTGCCACACCTAACCTGTAAACCCTGTCACACTCACACTACTCACCTTGCCACACCTACCCCTCAAACCCTGCCACACTCACTCCACTCACCTTGTCACACGTATCCCCCTCACCATTTCACAGTCACCCCCCTAATCACTCTATCACAGTCACCCCTGAAGATAGTCATTGTCATATACCATCACCTCCCACATATGAATCATAGCCTCGCCATAAACACGACACACATAGCGCACAAGCAGTCTCCTCTACATGCAGCACAAACACTTCAGGCTGCCGGGAAAGCTCACTGGCAAATTTATGCTGGGATCTCACTGATCCCAGCCTGCACTGCTTGCCTGCACTTGAAAGGAACTGAGTTTTTTTGCACTGGGTGCAAAAATATCTGGTTTCACCATTGTCAACACCTACACTTTCTTGTCGCAGCATTTGCACTTCTTCAGCCTCAAAGTGATCCCAAACTTTGCTTTGATCCAATACATTAGGATCAATATTACAGTGGCAATCTCCTTTCTCCATCTCAATGTTTTTTTAAGTACCACTGACAGACAGTAGCTATACTGCTAGCTAAGAAGACACACCAGTACGTTAAACCTAGTTTAATAATAGGATCAATGTCCCACTCCCACAAGTGCACAGCAAAGATAAACACACTATATCACTTCTGATCGGTCTCCCTCGGTAGCTTCTGTCAAAGTGCATGAAAAAAATCCAACTTGGAAGTATAGATTGCTTTACTGCTGGCACGTGACGTCTCAGATATCAGCCAAACACTTGACTGATTTGAATTTAGTCTGGCCCAAAACAAATCTTCAAGTCTAGAATTCACTCTTGTAAATTTGGCTATTTTTAGGGAAGTGATGAATTTCCTTTATGTTTGTGTGCTGAAAGGCCATGGTTTCCTGATGATGCAAATATGTATTAAGATATAAACGATAAGGATTCATAGGTATTACCAACATTAGACAGATGTCATCTTGATAGCATAAATGCTTCCATCTGGGGTAGGAGTTAGAATTTGCCATGTGTGGTAGCTGCATCCCCACACTGAGTGGCTGCAAGATAAATTGTAACTAAAGACAATACCTGAGCACGGCGAGCACATTTGACTCGTCCAAACCATTTTTTTCTTGAAAGTACAAAATTATCTGCTAAATATTGGTTCAGCTTGATAGAATTTTGGCATCGAGATTCTGACCTGGAAACCAAAAACAGAACCACAAAAGGGCATGAAATGGACAAATCAGTGTGCTGCAAAAATACACATAATTTAATATATTTTGCAGTGTACTGATAGAGGCATTTTTCCACCCTTTGGTTCACAGATCAAGTTAGAAAAATGAATAGAAGGAAAAACAAGAGGAGCAGTAAAGAAATTACAGATACATACTCCGAGGAATCCATGTATAAAGTGGAATTATGAGGCAAAAACGTGGTTCTTTGTTGAGCTTACTTGCATACGCCTACCCAGAATCCCTTGCAGGAGTGAGAGCACTGTTAAAAGGAGCTTTCTGTGGGAAAAAACAAGTCTTATGGCTTGACTAGTGTGTGTTTTTGTGTTTAGCAATGTAATAATTATATATATATATATATATATATATATATATATATATATATATATATATATATATTTATATAATATCACTGCTTCCTAGTACTTACGAGTACAATAAGCACTGCACTGGAACACCATAACCACCGTAAACCCCACAAACCACTGCAGCTTGGTTGGGGTCTCGCCGTCCTCCACCCACCCTGGATCCAAGACCAGGATCTAGCTTCCAGTGGGTAGACCTCTACTAGTACAGAGAGCGTAACAGGAACATTTCTTAGAAGAGCTAGTGATTATACTCAGTGGAGTATTGTGATATAGCAATCCCCAGAGTGTATGTAGTTCTCCAATCCCCCAAACATGAGCCAAGACTTCATGAAGGGGTGAACAAATCTCTGTTTAATGGGAGCCACACTGGCCTTTTATGCAAGTCCCCAAGCAAAACTTACAAACCAATAATAACACATTTACAATGTAAGGCAGTCCCACACATAGCACACAATCCTTCCCCTATGCTTGGGAGATAATTGGATCAATAACTGTACTAATTATAATCCAATTATCTCCAAGCACAGAAAAAACATACTTTTTTAAAATACCCCACATGTACCCTAAAAATACATAAAACCCCACAAATGTTACATCCCCTGATAGGCCTAATCTGGGTAACCAACGTATCCAGAAATCACCTAGATCAGTTCAGGGGTTCAGAACATTCCTGGAAGTCTTATTTTTGACCAACCGTGCACATGGTCACCTGCCCAAAGCAAAAAGAAAAGTCCTGCGCTCACTCCCATCACTCTTAGGCGGCAGCAACGACCACAGTACACATCAGCTCCAATACATATAGTAAAAACCAAAGAAAAAAAAAGAAAGAAAAAAAGTCAAAGAAAAAAAAAGGGAAAAAACTGTTCCAGAGAATTAGTGCTAACGGTCGGTCTCTCTGTCTGGAGTACAAAAGTACATACTTCACATGAACAGAGCCTTTTAACGTATTTTAGCCAGGTCTATTGCAGGGGCCATAGTCACATGGTAAGAGGCTGGCCAGCAGGCTACAACAAGAACCAGTGACAAGGTTCAGATCATATATATATATATATATATATATATATATATAATATATAATTTTATGTTACCCATTTATTAAATATATAAATATAGATTTTTTTTGTTACTGCTTCTCCTTTTTACCTCTATTTCTCTCTTGATCTGTGAATAAAATCAACATTTAGTGACTGTCCCTTAACTATAAATCATCTTTTTCTTCCCATTAATCATGTCTTCTTTTTTAGCGCCACAGGCGGACTTCAGAATCACCACCAGAACCAAGCATGTTCTGCCCAAAATGAATCTCCAAGTGTTGAGAGCTTGCTCAAGTGAGACTTGGAAATTGATTTACCGATGTTTGTAAAAACCTAAAATCAGAAGTCAGATAAACTAAAAGCAAATAACATGAATCATGGTCAGGTATATATATATACACACACAAACACCAATGAAAGCTGATTTAGTGAGATCAAGGGAAAATCGCCAACTAAGCCTTCAAACCCATTAAGTTGTCAAAACCAAGTCAAAAATGTTTTTTCAATTTTTATTGAATTGGAGTTGAATGGGTTAGCTGCTTGAGAAATTTTGATCAATAAATGTGATTTTTTTTTAACCCTGTTACTCATTAAAAAATAAATTAAACCAAAGCTTATGGAGGTCTCTATGACCCTCATATTAGCACAAGGGAGGTTTTAAACATCCCCATGCCCCCACTTACCATCCCATGAGTGGGGCGCATCCACTTAACAATAAGCAGCTACTGGCTACTTACTGTAATAATAGTCTAGTTAACAGGGATAGGCAACTTTCGGCACTCCAGATGTTGTGGACTACATCTCCCATAATGCTCTTAGACCCATAATGCTGGCAAAGCATCATGGGAGGTGCAGTCCAAAACATCTGGAGTGCCGATGGTTGCCTATGCCTGGTGTAGTAACTGGGCAGCTATTGTCTCTAGCAACATACTTGGTGACCTGGTAAAGGTTCCCCCAAGCCCCCACTCAGCTAACAGAAAAGCTAAAGACAGTATTTGGACTGATATATTTACACTGTGTTCAAAAGTTCTTCATCTATATCATTGGACTGAAGGGTGGAGATTATTGTGGGAGTAGTGGATACAGCAGTAATTTTTGAAATGTAACAAAAAAGTTTAGAATAGTTATCTTAACACTTCAAGCAACACGAGCACCACAGCTTATGAGCACAGCCCTACATAGTCAGGCTTAGCCTTACTGGCAGGGGCTTTCAGCAGCAGTGGGGGCATTAACTGGCGTCTAGCAGGGGCAAATAAGTTGTAAAACCCTTGAGTGAGGTGAGTAAGATTTAATAAGTGAATGTAGAGGTAGTGGGATAGCAAAGAAGTAAGAAGTGACAGGAGGGACGAGGACAGGAAAATGAATGATTGTCTGGATAGGAAACTAGGAAGGGGTCTAGAGGAAACAGTGGTGGGAGAAAAAGAGAATAACCAAGCACCTACACAGTCAGTGCAGCTCACAGACCAACATTCTTGAGAGGAAGATCAAAAGGTGGCCTAATTTCACTGAAGACAAAAACATTACTCTGGCAAAGATAGTAATGGAGAATGAAAGGAACCTGTTTGGCCAAAAGAAAGTGAAACATAGTACTTGGCTAGTACCCTGACAGAAATTTAAAGATGCTGTCAACAAGGCTGTGGTCTTCAAAAAGATAGTCAAATATCTTGAGATACTATGGAATCACTGATACAGAAGAATAAAAGAAACAAGAAGGACAAAGTCTTCTATGAAAGATCCAGGAGGAGGACCATCAACATTCAGCAAAGGTAAGATTAGACACATGGAAGTTGAAAATGAAAATAGGGACAAAGCATTAAATATGTGGAAGGGCTTTCTAGACTGAAAGATGATATACCTACACAACTACTGGACTTGGTAAGTTCATCTATTGTGTCTTTTTACTCCAAACGGTCTTAATATTGTTTCATTGTGTTTTCATGCTTCTCTCTGTCCCATTGTACACATTTAAGTGTATTGATTAACTCAGCATGGCATGTCTGGTTTTCAGTATTTGTACTGATTATAGCTCCAAATAGCTTAGATATGTTCAGAAACAAATCTGTGAGCTGTTGTAGTGAAAATCATGGGTCTTTAATCCGACTTCTGAATTTAATTGTAGTGTGGCAATTTACACCAACTACTAAATCAATTTATACAAACAGAATATACCTGATTCAGAGTGTGCAGCAATACCATAATTAGCTAAAGTTCTGTGACCAATATCTAAACTAAAACCACAATATCTAAAAAAAAAAACTATATATATATATATATATACACACATACACTGGATAGGAAAAATCTGCACTCCCAGGGTTTCCACAAAACGATAATTTACTTAAAAAGGTGTCACAAATAGCCAATGTTTCAGTTCCACATGGGAACTTTCCTCATGGGAACTTTTTTCATATATATATATATAATAAAGAATGTCTCTAAAAAGTCAACGGCGCTAATTCAACGTGCAATATTCTTAAAGAAAAGGGGCTTCTTCCTTGGCAGCATGGCTACCAGTGGTCTCACCATTTGTCATACATCTTCTTTACAGCAAACAGATAAGACTCCAATAGTGAATTTCCATTTGTAACAACATAAAAACATAAAATGCACTCACGAGCGATCTTGCAGGACAATGCACTTATCTACATGCCCTGCTGTTGTAAAGCGTTTTTGCCACACCAAGGTAAGATTTGTGATTCACTGCATCAATGAACCTCCCAAGGTCACCCTTCCAAGATCAGCTTCCAGAAAATGCTCCCAATGTCATCAGCTATCTTCATGAGATACCCTCTCACTTCTTCATAGATTGATTTTAATGGAGTTTATGTTTTTACACGCTTTCCAAGTAATACATTGTAATTCACTAACGGAGGTTCCTTTATGTGTGCTTACCATGTAGTGTGAAGATTTTTAATAAACCAACTTGCTTATGTTTTAACACTCTGGTTGCTGAGCTGAATGGTCATTTTTTTCAATGGATTTATTTTTAGTCACTTTTTAGTCACTTTTTTAGTCACATTGTGTAAAGCTTGTATGGCTTGCTATTTTGAGTCCACTCTTTTTGAATGCACATTTTTTTTTTGTTATAAAAGGAAGATCTCTACCCCTTCTCATTACTTATTGTACTTAGGGACATGTAATATTTCTAAAATATAAAAATATTAGTATTACAAGTTAGGAGGGTGGGTGTGGAATGTGCTGTTGCATTGTGGGTTGAATAATACTTAATGACTCCTTGCTGCCTTAGCGTAAAGTGGTAGGGGTATCAAATATACTTAAGATCGGGGTATACCAAGTCCTTTTGAGGTTGGATGATGAGGCATTGCATTTGCGCTATACGGCCTTGAGAGTAAAAGGAGGTTGCGGGTGCATTGGATATTTGTTATAGAGGCATTGGAACCTCCTAACCCACTATTTTACTTTATACTCAACCACATACACTGCACAATATGGTGCAGAAAAGGAAAAGTCCATTTACCAGACCCCTACCTAGATAATGATTGCTCTCCACTCCCTTTAGATGGGTCGCGGGAAGAGGGGGAGAATTACTAAATCCCTATTGGTTACTCATTGGATCATTGGGACCATTTTCCTCCATTTGCATATTACCCACATTGCTCACATTGGTTGAGTATCAGAAAGCCTCCCAGTTCTCTCATTTGTAATGTGATGTGCTGTGAAATGCTAAAAAGGTAAATCTCTCTATTATTGTACTCATGTCTACTTGGTTCTGTGCTAGATAGCCTCACTGGCTATGATAATTTACGCACAATTCCATGAACTGTAGGATTTCTGAAAAATTTATATATATTTTAAAACGTTCTGTGATTTACTGAATATCAAATAGAACTGTGGATCCTCTCCGCTTCTATGAAGTGACTTGCACCAGTCTGAGTTTAATTTCTTTACAGCAAAATACAAACTCTTAAAGCAAATGAGCACGTAAATATATTATAGGGCAATATATCTTGCTTTAACTGATCATTATTATTGGGTCCTAAACTAACCTTGACTTTCTGCTGCAGAACTGTTGGATAATTGGGTATTTAGCAGTTGAGTAAAACGCAATCTTTTAAACATGGTTGTCCCTAAAGGGTAAATTGTTGAAAATTAAAAACGCATTTGAAGTAAATTTAAAAACCGAGATCAGAGTAGGCATAAATGAGTTTTCCCAATTAAGCTATTTTTGCCTAAAATGGGTGGATTCTCTTTGAATTTCCAATAATATTCATTTTAGTGAATAACCACAGAAGGTCACATCATGCCATTTTATGGGTCTCTAACTACCATTATTTTTTATGCCAAACAGTAAAAATCAAAACATTACAATTTATATTTTTATTTAAGTGTTAAGTTTATACAGTATTATGTCACTATAGTTCATGTTTCTAAATTCTTAAAATTGTCTAGAATCGTAAATTTAAAAAAAGTATTTCCCAAAGTGTTATTCATAAAATAGTCTAATAACCACTTTGATGCAATTTTATTTTATAAATGTGCAACTTGGTAAACAATTCAGTATGTTTCCTTCCCTGAAGTGTTCCCCGTGATTTAGTTTAATGGGGTGAGATGACCGCTATATCCAGAAGTGGTGGAGTGTTACAAATCTAGGAATGAGAGAAGCGGTCAGTTCAGCTAACAAAATAAATCATGTTTTCTATAACACCCCAGGGAGATATGTGTTTCATTTGTCGCAGTTATCTTGATAAAAAGACTTCACAAAATGATCAAGTTGTACGATAAAATACTAAGTTAAGCTAAGTTGGTCTTTTCCAGTTCATAATTGCCTTTTATTTTGTAAATCTGGTATAGATATATATATATATATATTTATAAATCCGATTATATATATATATATGAGAAACCAAGAGGGCTGCCCTCACCTGAACATGCATACATTATAGGGTGCTCCTGGGGCCAAAATATACAAAATATACAAAATGCAGAATCCAGCGCACTCGCTTATTCACTACACAATGATTTCAAATCTTAGAAATTGTAATAGTTTTATTTAAAAACACCTCATCTAGGCAAAAAATAATGGGGGTTTAGTTACATTATATGATCATATATTGCATTAGCCTGCCACAACATCAATGTACCCCATTCTTGGCAGGTCCTACTCTAGCAGCCTAATGCTTGCCCTTATGAGATCCACTTACTTGGGCAATACTTCCTTGCTGGAACTCTCTGCAAGTCAATCTCTAAGATTTGAAATCATTGTTTAGTGAATAAGTGAGTGCGCTGGATTCTGCATTATATATATATATATATATATATATATATATATATATATATATATAAGGCAACTTAAATGTATTACTCAAATATATGTAATTCGTAACATTTCTGATGAATTTCAGTTTTTTAACTTTTTCAACATAATATGGTATTTGCCTTTCTTTCAAATTTATAATGACAAAGAATACGTTCATTAAAGTAAATGTGTATTTTATACAGCACTTTAGAACAAAATGTTATGCTATTATAATAGGTCATCAGGCTATCAGAACATTTATCAAAATGTGTATAAAAAATTGTAAGAAAATATGAACTGGCTAATATGACTTTTTTTGCAGAAGTTATGTCACTGGTCATAGAAAAGCAATCATAGAACATGTACCTACTGCTATAATAAGAGCTTATCAACAACCCACCAGCTGATTCAGAATGCCAGAGAAGATGGGATTTCTAGTACATCAACAGTTTGAAGGTTAGAGTTAGGCATCCAGGTTATAATATATAATGAGCACCTTCTCAAGCGATTTAGGGACCCATGAAGTTAAAAATATATGTATTAATGTATTTATTTAAAATTCTATTATTAATGGAAAGTAGTAGGATTCTTAAATAGTCAAAGTGAATCCATACGTAGGTTATATAAATGGTATTTAAAAGAGGCTACATTGACAAATATATATATATATATAAAATATAAACAGTAGTATAAAAATAGAGGGCCACGTTTAGAGTAAGTAGAAATTACAAAGCAGGAGACCATCTTCCCTTTCAGGTTTTTTTGTTACATTTAACCCACTGCCACAGTCAGTGGAATAAAAGATATATCAAAATAGAGAAAGAGGCAGAGATGAAGTAAAAGTGAAGTAGACAGAACAGTGAGAGCAAAAAAAAAAAAAAAAAAGCAAACAGAAGAAAGTCCAAATTTGAAAACAGAAATCAGAACAGTCGAGTTTGTGAAGGGAGGTCACACACATATAACGGAGGGGAAAGACAAGGAAAGAAAGTGAGGAGTTTCACGTATAAAGGGAGATAAAAAAGAGGTGTACAGAATGCAGGTGTGAGGACACGACTGCCTGTCAAACACTGAAAAGCAAAAACCGAATAGGCTCATTGGAGGCCAGTAAGATAAGGTAGGTCCTTCAGGGATACCACGTCTTGCTGTGGGTGAGGAGGGTGCCTAAGAGCCTAGATGCCAACTCCTCCATAATACATACATATAAACCTATTCCTTTTTACAAGTATCTCAAATGGTGGGACAGTATCCCTTCTCTGCTTCACCACACAAAGTCTGATGGCAGTGAACATCATTTGGCATAGTTTCATTATGACAGCTAGGATCCTGAGTGAGAAGGGAGAATGATTTTAAAGGACCAGCAGGGAGTTGGGCCTAAGGTCCAATCTCAAAAGGCAGGCTAAGAGGTCAAAAATCTTCACACAAAATAGAGAGATCCTGCTACATTGCCAACACAGGCAATTTTTAACCTTAGTGTGGCCATTTTTTTTCTGTTTACATTCCACATCCTCCTGTTCATAAAATAAAAACTGCCATTTGTACTCACTGGTCACTGGACAGTTGCTTCTCCTCATCTGAGATCATCACTGAGATCCATAAAGAGCATTGTGGACATATGACACATACCATGTTTAGCCAATCTGATACTTCTCAGAGTGAAGCATTGAATCCAAAACTTACTTATAAAGCATATTCACAGCATTTAGCGGCATCATGTGTGATGTCACCAAACATGAAGACCTTCAAAACTTGTAAAATGTTCCTCAAAACATTTGACTGCTTTTAAGACATTAGCTTGTTATATACTTCAACCATGAATTTTACGGATTATTATATGCCTGTAACGATTTGTTTGGTCAACTAATACCTAAAGGAAATACATATGTCTTATAAGACAATTATAGTATAGTTAGCTGGTTAATGATACGGTAAATAAGGCACTCTCAGTAAATAGGATACAGATGAAAGTGCAAGGAGAATTTTTTTTTATGGATTCAAGCAAAGGAAAATATGAGACATCTTATCTTGTGCAACCAATTTATTAATGTATTTTGAAACATACATACTATACCAAACAATACAAATGCAAACCAGAATTGCTAGTGCACCTAACCATTTCGGATAATGTGACGCCTTTCTCAATGTAATATGCCTCAATATACAAGGGCATTGTACCAATGAGAAAGGGTTTGTATACCTGAAACTTTGTGGTTTCTTGGTTTCCTTCATTAAACTTGGTAGTGCATAGGTGCGCTATCAATTCTGGCTGTTAACATTTTTGATATAGTTTTAATGTTCGATTTTTTTGCCACTAGAAGAGAGCCATAGTGGGAACCAGATGCACAGAAGTGAAGTATTTTTTGTTTTGTCTTTTATTAATTGTTTTTGGTGATACTGCAGCTTCTGAAACCTCTGTTTTCATTTACTCAATGTATTTTTAAAAAAGGTTTCACATAGTGGTGAGAAGTCATGAATACATTTCCTGACAGTTATCTCAAGTGCCAGAACTAGGGCATGACATGGATATCTGAGTCTTCACACTAATATATCTCTTGAATCTTGAATTGTTGCATCATTAAAGCAATGTCTCCTGGTTTATTACAGCTGCACTAGTAAATATTCTTGTTTTTACTGTCTTGCAGGCTTCTGCATGGTGTATGAACACCAGTCTTTGACTGATAGAGTATTTGGCAAGTCTCAAATAAGTGCTCCCTAGAGCACTATTGTAAGCTTTATTTGGCAATAGTGGAAGCTTGAGGTTTCAGTAAAAGTTGACAGGTACTTGCTAGTATTAATGAGATGCAGATTGCTGAGAAATACAGACTACATGGTGAGACCAAGAAGGAGTAAGGTCCAGAAAGACTATGACGGTGTTAGAGATAAATTGCGTTGACACCTGGAATGAAATAGTTCACAATGTATTGATAAATACATATAGCTGTGTCAGAGCATAGGTTCAAAAGCTAATACTTTTATATTTCCAGCAGTTCCGGTTTAATCTATACCACGAATGGAACAGAATGGGGGAATCCCTTAATCCTAAACTGTTGGGGGTACATAAAAATTGGTTTTATAGAACAGAATCATGTGCAGTAATGATCATCATTTTCCTCACTATCGAATTAAACTAGACTTTCAACCCCAGGTTCACAGTTTGCTGAATTTCCGTGCCTTTTCTCCTAATTTCTCTCATTATGTTCTTTCTAAGATAAACATCAGAGCTTTTTACTTCTGAATATCACAATTTAATTACTGCCATTAAAAGATAAGCCTGTGTTTGAAAAAATGCATTTCATGCCACTGCTTAATAACTGAAGATTTCTATTCACCTTCACAGGGAGATTTCAGTGCTCCAAGGTTTAAATCCAGAGCTTGGGATAATCATTAGAAATGTCATAGAACATACATCTTAAATTTTTCAAAAAAGGTTGAGCATATGGGTGCAAAGAAGTGAACTAGGCAAAGGTTTTACTCAAGGGTTCATTCACTAAAATAGTAATTGTTCAAAATGTCACTCCGTCAAGCCAATACAGCCAAAGCTGTTGATTTTTTGTGCTTTATTCAATAAGCTTTCCAAATGATTTAATAATGCTAGAAAAGTTTTTCAGATGATTTTGCTAAAATTTTCATAGATTTTAATGGTGACTATGTAGATAAATATTTTTGAAACTTTTCTCTAACAGTATTGAATAATTTGGAAAGCTGATTAAATCAAGGTCTTTGTTGGAAGCATTCATCAGGACACAGAAGGCCGGTGAGCAAGACCAAGACTTGCCTAATGTATTGTGAACTGCACTAGTTCTTAATTTAGAGGTGTGAGGAGACTGGCACAATGAATGAAATATGTAGAAGCTTAACAAGTGAGTTGGAATGAACAATTAAGCTTTGTAATACAAGAAACACAAAGAACAAAATAGGTTAAACAGAACCCTGAAGAAGATGTGCTTACATGCCAAAACGTGTCGGGCTTTGCTCTTATTATATGTTTTGTTTCACTATAGAACATAGAAACATAGAATGTGACGGCAGATAAGAACCATCTAGTCTGCCCAATTTTCTAAATACTTTCATTAGTCCCTGGCCTTATCTGACTATGAGTATCACAATTTACTTTTGCACATCCATAATGTTTTGTCTATCCTTGGCTATCAGTCCTTTGTCCTTTGCTTTATTCTCTTTTGGGTATTGTAGGCACAGAGTTTTTAGTGTGTGCTTAGGTGGTCTCAGGGCATCTTTTTTAATTGCAAATAGTTACATCCAGGCAGTAATGTAGGGATAGCTAACTAACACCCCATTTTATGTTCAATACTTCCTTATGTCCAATAAGGTTGGGGTGAAAAGTAATGGTTTCTATTTAGCTAAACCCCAAGTACATGTGTATCTATCCCTCAATGACTTCTACCTATTTGTACATATTAGAGGGTGAACATAGGACAAGGTCGAGTGATATATTTAATATATATATATATATATATATATATATACATATATATATATATATATATATATATATATATATATACATATATATATATATATATATATATATATATATACCCTTAAGTTGTCTTGTACATTTATTAGGACCCTTTTCTCATCTCTTCCCTTGAGCCACCAGAGATATACAACTTTATTTATTATTTCTTTATGTTGTCCTAATAGTTATTTAAGAGATTTGTTCAAGGTTACTGAATAGTTTATACTGGTTTCCACAATTACTTTTAAAGTGTGAGCTCTTTCTCTTTTATTAAAACAAAGTAGCACACATCTTATTTGACATTTTTTTTTATCCTGCTTTTCAATTTTTTTTATTGTAAGTATAAAAGAGTGACTTAACACTTGGGTGATTTTAGCTTCACTGGGTTGCATTTTAATTAGCGCCAATTATCACTTAATTACTTGTTGTGAAATTGTTTGTCTTTTATGTCTTTCATATAGCCCCTTTTACCAATAAAGATTATTTTTAACTTTTTATTTATATCCTCATTTTTATCTTTTTGCCTTCTCTTTGTCCCTCGCCAGTGAATTATATCCAGGTTAGGATTCGTTTTTTGTCATCAAATAAAATCTGAAATACAAAATTACAAAATAGTGTATAAGATCCACTGTAAAGTTGCATACATTTTTAAAGAGGTAGACAGTAAGCATAAAAAGATGCACAATGAAACAACGCTAAAAATATTAATACTTTCCACAAAGTAATATCAAAGGTGTTACTGGAGATGAATAACACCATTATGAAACAAAATGATTGTCAGCCAGCATCTACACTGATCAGAAATCCATCAGAAATCCACCTATCGTTTAGGTCGCCCTTGTGCTGCCAAAACAGCTCTGAAGTGTCGAGGCATGAACTCCAAAAGATCTCTGACCATGTCCTGAGAATGAATGGGGAGAATGTGGAGAGTAAGAAATGCAGCAGCCCAGTACTTTCTCTGGTGGCTAGTGTGCACTCAACTCATAGAAACATAGAATGTGACCACTGATGAAAACCCATTCTGCCCATCTAGTCTGCCCAATTTTATGAATACTTTCATTAGTCCCTGGTCTTATTTCACGCATGCTTAAACTCCCTCACTGTGTTAACCTCTACCCAGAGCTGTCTATAATATTAATTGGACCCTGGGCAAATAATATTCTTGGGCCCCTGGACCCTGTCCCCCCCCCCCCCCCCCCACCAGCCCCCACTCCCTGGCGGTCAATTACACAATGGGGGAACTAAAGTAGAGAGGTACAAGACATACTTACACAAACATATACACTGACAGACATACTGATACATACACACAAACATACTGACATACATATATTCACTGACAGATATATTGACACACACATACTGACACACACAGACAGACATACGGACACACACATATACTGACAGACCTACTGACACACACACATACTGACAGACATGCTGACACACACAGTAACAGACATACTGACAGACATATTGACACACACAGAAACACCCACTGACTGCGTTAGTCATGGACATACACACAAACTGACAGACATACTGACACACACTGACAAATACTAACACACACACACACTGACAGACATACTGACACACACACACACACACACTGACAAATACTAACACACACACACACTGACATACTGACACACGCACACACAGACAAATATTACCACACACGCACACACTGACAGACATACTGAAACACACATACTCTGACAAATACTAATACACACACACTGACAGACATACTGACACACACACACACACACTGACAGACATACTGACACACACAGACACACTGACAAATACTAACGCACACACTGACAGACATACTGACACACACTGACAAATACTAACACACACACACTGACAGACATACTGACACACACACTGACAAATACTAACACACACACACACACTGACACATGCTAACACACACACACTGACAGACATACTGACACACACACACACTGACAAATACTAACACACACACACACTGACAGACATACTGACACACACACATACACTGACAAATATTAACACACACACACACACCCACACACTGACAGACATACTGACACACACACTGACAAATACTAACACACACACACACACACACACACACACTGACAGACATACACAAAATACACTTTTAACCAACCTTGAAGGGTGCCTTCCCTGGTGTCCAGAGTGGTGGCTGAGGCTGTTGTGAGTTAGGGGCTGGCTTTCCCGGCCCAGCCCCCCTCCTCACTGCCTCCTTGATCTCTCCCGCGTGGCTCTATTTTTCACTGGGAGGAAGTGACGCGTGGCCGTCACTTCCTCCCAGTGCTGCCGAAAAGCATGGGGCCGGTCGCACTGTTAAAGGGACACAGCGTGCGACTGGGCTCCTGCTTACAAAGCCCCACCGAGTGGCCGTTAGTGCATGGGCCACCCTGTGAGCCTTGTTAGTGTGCGGGGGAAAAAACAAAATAGTAGTGGGCAGCAGGGCCCACGGGCAGCTGCTTTGGGCCCCCTGAGTAACTGGGCCTGGGGCAGCTGCCCCGTTTGCCCCACGTTAAAGACGGCCTGCCTCTACCACTTCAGCTGAAAGACTATTCCACTACACTTTTAGTAAAGTAATATTCCCTATATTATTTTTCAACCTTTGCACCTCAAATTTAAGATTATGTTTTTCTTCTTTTAAATATACCTCATGCATTTTGTTCACCATACCCAGGTATATATATATATCTGCTGTAGAATGGTCTTATCCCATGGAGACAGCTGATACATCAGCTTCACCTGATACCACTTTGGGTTGAGCATCCAAGCTTCAGATGCCCCTTTAGAGGTGACCACAGAAAAGTATACATTTGAGAAGGTTTTGGATAGCAATGCTACTTTAATAAAAAATGTTATTTGATAAAAAGAAGACATGATATACATTGTGAGTATATACATCAAAGCACTATCACTTTAATGATTTAGTTTTGACCCTGTTTTTTGTTGTTGTTGTTTTTTTGCAGTTCAGCAGATAATGTCTTTGCATCAATAGTAGCATAGCGTCTAAACATTGAGACAACATATGTCATATAAGAAGGCATCGTCCAAACACAACATATTTGCAGTTTGATATATGAAATGGCACCCTGGGTAGGAGAAGGGGTTAAAAGCTGTTCTTTTCCCCGAATGCGAAGTCAGCTACCGAACACTCCTAAGTGCCAAACAGGAATCATACAAATTCTCCCCCCAAGCATGAGACGAGGCTCTGTGTTGAGGGTCAAGCAGAATCTGTTTAATGGTGGCCACATGTCAGCCTTTTATGCAGATCTTCCAGCAAGGGACACTCCCATAGGGACCTTGTGGAAGACTGAGACATTTTTACAGTAACCAATCATATGCATTTACAGTATACAAACACTCCCACACAAACAGTGCAACGCCTCCTCTCTATCCTGGAGATAATTGGGTTAAGAGCCATGAAGTGACTTAATTATCTCCAGGTATAGAGAATATCCCCCATTTTACAATAACAGAAAAAAACATTAAAAAAAGTCTTATTTTAACGAACGGAACCCCCCTGTTCGACTTATCCCCAGATAGCTTGGATCTTAGCGCTCAATATAACCAAACCGCGCTCAGATCCCATACATACAGTCAAATCGCCATGGAGCTGAAAGTGCGTTTATTGTGCGTTCGGCAGAAAGCATAAGCTCCATGGGTTTATCTATCTGGGACAGTTCCGTTTGTGGATTGTCAATATACCGAACGGCACGGTGTTTGTATGAACTGGAACGAAGAGATGGATGGTTGGTGATCTCAGCGGTGTTCGTGGGAACCAGTGTCCGAAATTAGTTCCATGTAGTTGTCGACGAACACCGCTGGGCGTTCGACTGTCCAAGATGACCACCGCCACGTGTTCGTCCATACGAATGATGACCACCCAGCCAACCATTTGGGAGTTGGAAGTGGCTGCGGTTAACCACAGTGTTAATAAGGTCAAAAAGGTTAACGAGCACACTTCCCTGCTGAATGGCCCACCATTCGGCAGTTCATTCGTCTTTTAGGGAATGTAATCAGGGAACACATGAACAACCGGGGACTGGCGAACAAACAGACAAAACAGTCTAAAATAACAATCCAGAGGCAGAGAGGTCTGCCACAATATATATTTGGAGTATTCATTATTCTCGTTAGTTTAGCATAGATTCAGCTGTGGGGCATGAACCCCATCAGCGTTAACTGTTGAACGTGTTCATATGCAGTGTTTGTCTCTTGAGGGTCATACAGATGTACCTTTTCTATTAAAACATGTACATGCGTGTCCCTGCAGTACATGTGCCTGTGCTCTAATATGTCCCGCCAGTGCATGGGCACCAATCCCTGTCCGCCATGGGAGATGCCTAGTGCCAGGTTATCACTTCGTCTAGTTCACTCTTATATGTTGAGGCGTATAAGAGTGATTAGCCATAAAAAGGGCTATATGTGTATCTTATAGGTCTCCCTCTGTTTCCCTGTAATTTTGATTTTATCACATTTATTTTGCTTTGTATATTTTCACAATGCTCATACAACATATTAATTAAATACAGTTTAGTTAATTTAACACTAGCACTATTTAACTTGTCTCCAATGTTAAAATTAGTGTAGGACTCACCGATATTGGGGTACCATGGCATAGTGGTGGTATTAACATGATATGGCCATATGGAGGAACTGAATCCCCATATTTAGGTGATTTTAAGTACCCTTATAAATGTAAAACGGTATTATTGCGTATGTGCTGGTCCTTAATCTGTATTTTGTATAAATTCTATCTACAGCAGTACCACTGCTTAGAAAGGAACAAATGTTCACCATGTAAAAACATAATTAAAATAAATTAAAACAATGTAAAAATCATTAAATGAATCCTACACCCCCTTGACTTCAAATGTCTTTAATTGTGGTTTTACCATGTCTGCCTGCCTGAGTCTTGTGGTGCCGTTAAACTGCACAGACACATTTGTGAGAAGTTTATATGGCTCTGTTTTTTTCCAGGACGGTCACTTATTGTTTTAAGGAGACAGTGAGTAGGCACTGGGCTATTGTCTACCCACTCACGTCTTCCACCTTAAGAAGAAAAAGCCTTCCCACACATCCTATCTGTAGAGTAAGTGACTGTTCTTCAGTGGAGAAAAAGCTTATACCAGCATTTGCAGAGGTAGCAGACACTAAGTCATACATAGACTCAGCTAGGGAGGGCAAAAAGCACTGAGTGAAAGGTACTTAAAAAAAAAGGAGAGGGCAGCTGCAGGAGGAGTAATCTAATTTGTAAACAGGGGATTTTTAATAAAAAGAAAGGAAAAAGTGAGTGTTATTTCCAGTTAGATGACTCCTGTGGGAACGTTTTGTTATGCCCACTGACTTTTTTTTCCTTTCATTTTTGTGTAAATCCCCTATTTTGACCTTGAAATTACTACTGTTCCCCATTTCCCCCCATTAATGTAAAATAGGAAAAGGCAAACGATTACAATCAAGTATTCTTAAACTATGTTCTCAATTGCTATTTTTTGTTTTTTTATCCAGATACATAATAATAGAATTGTTATTGCAAATGTGGCTAATATTGAGTAGCCATTACTCAAGGCAGTATTATAACCATGTTTTTATTTCGAGAAAATTAATAGTCACATTGTTTTCCTGCTGTTCTCTCTGTCCGAATAGCTTTCCGAATATTTTTTGTTACCAAGTTTCTGATTTTTTGGATGTAACAAATAGTGTCATGAACTAAATTCTGTCTACCTAAATGCTTTGGAAGAACAGACAGTTTTTGCCCTGCACAAGTCTAGTACATATAGAGCTCTGTCTCTTCTGAGTTGTCCAAACGCATCTTCTTTTTTCAAAAGTGGCTAAGCTTCATGCTGTATGACGATGTGTGAATTTATAGTGCTTTCGTATAGTTTATTTTACTAAACCCATTATTCACATTACAAATTCATAAACTTTCTATATTTAAATAATGTGATTTATGTTTAGAGTTGGTCAAAAAGAAGGGGCTCAGTTAGATGCTATAAATAAACAAGTTCTAATAAAATACAGTGAATCACTAAAAAAAAAGGCAGAGCGATCAAATTAATTAAAAATAATCTTGGTTACAATGTATACAAAAAAGTGCTATGTGTTTATGTCAAGGCGCTTCAACAAATAACGGAAATGTGTTTCTTACAAAGCAGCTACCACACAATAGTGGAGATTCCTCCTTCTCCACCATTATATAACAGAAAAAAGTAGGTGTATTGGGGGTGAAATCCACCACCAATACGTTAAGCGAAGCGCTAGTGTTCAGACACTTACCCTGAGCTCTTCAAGAGGAATTAAGAAGAGTGGCGGTGTGACCATAGTACACCAAAGCGAATGTGATGCGAGACAGTCCTTTTATGGGTCTATTTTTTTGAGTGTGAAACATTTTTTTTACATACACTATATAGCTGTGGTTACATACTATACCATTAGTTTTTTTTTCTCTTTTTCCCCCCTTTGTTTGTTGAAATTGCAAATTGGTTTTCAAACTAGAGGGGTAAGTGTCTGAACATTAGCGCTCCACTTAAGACTTTCCCATCTTACAACATGCCACCCAATGACAGACATGGTTCAGAAAGGTTTTTACAGATAATAGGGGTAAATATGGAATTAAATATTCTTGCAGGGGAGCATTTCTTGATGATACATAGTTCAGTTTACAGATCTTTAAGGAATGGTGATTGTTGTACAGATGAATCTATTGAGATTGTGATAATGCTAGCTCAGGTGCTTGCACAGCTCTCCCCTCCTTCCAGACATCCTGACAGCCTATGGTCGCAGGGGTCATGGCCACGGCCGGGCCCCCTGGAGTGAGGGGCCCAGTTGCAGCTGCATCCCCTGCAATTCCTGTGACCGTGGTAGGTACGCCACTGCTTGCAGCATAATTAGCCTAAAGTGTTGTGAGGTTGTCTCTTCAAAGCCACACAGTAAATCCACACGTTCTTCTTCCATTAGATTCTGCCAGGCAGATTGTTTTACATGACTTGCAAAAGCATTGCACGTTGATCTCTCTGAAATACCATTGAGTGTCCTAGATACCGCCTTGTTTCCTACTTACAACTTAGATTTCAATTTATTTGCATAAATAAACATTTTTATTTCAATACGTTTCACAACTGTACTGTTCCAATACTGTATCTCTTTTTTCATCAAGTAATAAGTGTTGTCCTTATGCATGTGAAATGTTTGCTGTACCCTTTAACATTCTTATAAATGTATCATTATCTAAGATAGTTGTTTTCTAATATAGCCCAACTTTCTCATCCTGTCTGCACAACTAAAATGTTCCATTAGTTTTTATTAACTCCTTGTCAGCTTTTTCCAATTTCCAAAGGACTACTCCCAGGCACAATAATGACTTCATCTCATACAGTGCCCTAATACACTATGGTGTTAAATAGTGATGTCCCGAACGGTTCGCTGGCAAATAGTTCCTGGCGAACATAGCTTGTTCGTGTTCGCCACGGATGGCGAACATATGCGATGTTCAGTCCGACCCCTGTTCGTCATCATTGAGTAAACTTTGAGCCTGTACCTCACAGTCAGCAGACACATTCCAGCCAATCAGCAGCAGACACTCCCTCCCAGACCCTCCCACCTCCTAGACAGCATACAATTTAGATTAATTCTGAAGCTGCATTCTTTTTTTTTTATTAATTTTTCTTTTTTTTTCTTTTTTTAGACAGAAGTGTGTTATATTTGAGCATGCTAGGCTGAACGTGCGTATATCATGGCTAGTTGCACTGAGGGTATGAGTATATAGCAATACATTGTTGTGAAAGATGACTGCGATGTTTAGGGTGTAGCTTGCACGTCAGACTAAGCGGCTCTCTAACTAGGCGGTTTAGGCGGCCGCCTAAGGCCTCATGCTGGCTGGGGCCTCGCGGCCGCCTAAACCGCCTGTGGGCAGACTGTCAGGTCCTTGGTCACAGGGTGCGAGGCCCCTCCTGGCTGCCCGGCCAGCCACCGCAGACACCGGTCTGCAGCTCCGCAGTGACCAGAGCTGCAGACCATGTGTCTCACGAAAACCGGCCAATCAGAGTGTTGCTGCGGGTTACCACGGCAACGCTCTGATGGTCTCGCGAGATTACATGGTCTGCAGCCCACCACACTCAGCCTCCCTACCACCCTCCCCACCACCCTCAGCCTCATCACCCTCCCTACCATCCTCAGCCAGCCTCACCACCCTCCCCACCACCCTCAGCCTCACCACCCTCAGCCTCCCGACCACCTTCAGCCTCACCACCCTCCACACCACCTTCAGCCTCACTACCCTCACCACCCCCACCCTCAGCCTCACCACCCCCACCACCCTCAGCACCCCACAACCCTCAGCCTCAGCACCCCCAACCACCCTCAGCCTCACCACCCTCAGCCTCCCTACCACCTTCAGCCTCCCCACCCTCATCACCACCCTCAGCCTCACCCCCTCACCACCCTCAGCCTCACCACCCCACCAGCCTCACCACCACCCTCAGCCTCAGCACCCCCACCACCCTAAGCCTCAACACCCTCAGCCTCCCGACCACCTTCAGCCTCACCACCCTCCACACCACCTTCAGCCTCACTACCCTCACCACCCCCACCCTCAGCCTCACCACCCCCACCACCCTCAGCACCCCACAACCCTCAGCCTCAGCACCCCCAACCACCCTCAGCCTCACCACCCTCAGCCTCCCTACCACCTTCAGCCTCCCCACCCTCCCCACCACCTTCAGCCTCACCACCCTCATCACCACCCTCAGCCTCACCCCCTCACCACCCTCAGCCTCACCACCCCACCAGCCTCACCACCACCCTCAGCCTCAGCACCCCCACCACCCTAAGCCTCAACACCCTCAGCCTCACCACCACCCTCAGCCTCACCACCCCCATCACCCTCAGCCTCACCACCCCACCACCCTCAGCATCACCCTCCCTCACCACCCTCAGCATCACCCCCCTCAGCCTCACCCCTTCACCACCCTCACCATCAACCCCCCTTCTTCTCACATCACATCACCCCCTCTCACTCTCACATCACCCCCCCTCACTCTCACATCACCCCCCTCACTCTCACATCAGCCCCCCTCACTCTCACATCAACCCCCCCTCACGATCACATCAATCCCCCTCCCTCTCACCATCACCCCCTTTCCCTCTCACCATCACCCCCCTCACACCATCACCCGCCATACACACAACACACTTCAGTCTCAGACAAAAACGCAAACATGCCCACAGAGACATACATTCTCACACACAAGGATACTCTCTGTCAGACACACTCTCAGGCACATACACAGGTAAACTGTGCATCAATGTGTATATGTGACACTTTTTTGTTAGTGGGGCCTCATGTTTAAGTTTCGCCTAAGGCCTCATAAAGTCTAGAGCCGCCTCTGTTGGACATTATCAACTGTGTATTTATATCAGCAGCTCCACCACTAGTTATAAATCAAGTGTGAGTCGCCCCATGAGATGAATAACATAATACATGAACCGTTAAGGTAAAGGCATGTAAGGAACAATAAACTCTTTAGGAGGTGAAATAATGACATGTTTAAACGCTTGCTACTTTACGATTAGTTAATGTGCAGAGAGCAGTTCATGTGATCAAAGGCATGGTGTGGAGGATCGGCTATAGTGGGACATGCTTGGCAGGCTGCTGTTTACTGCTTGTGCTCATCCAATCCCTTCTGGGCGCCAGGTGCAGACCCTGGGAGTCCCTGATACCTGGAACAACAAAGGCAAGTCTCTGGCTGAGTGCCAGGTTCGCGGCTTGAGGTGGTGGAAGCTTATTTTGTCGGGTGGTCGGATCTGTCCCGGTGATGCTTCACGTCCGGTGCGGGATTGTGGTGGCTTAAGGTGGAGGCGACTACTTGACGTGGGGCAGGCTCTGCATTTCTGTTTGTGCCTCCGGTCCCGTCTTCGACGCCTTTTGCGTTGGTGGATTTTAATGGGGACTGCTTCGCTTAGCTGTGGTGGAGCTTGTTGGGGCTGTGGTGGAGCTTGTTGGGGCTTCCTGCTTGTTATTTGCTTCCAAAATTGATTAAAGAGTCTGTCCAGCTTAGACTTAATATCCTGCCATGCTTTGCTGGTACCAGGAGGACACGTGGCTACCGCCATATTGGGAGAGTCGCAGATGAGTATGTCAGCCTGGGCGGCTGTGCTCTGTGCGTCCATTAGCTCCAGACAGCCGCTCAGGGGTGGACCGGGATAACCCCCACCGGTCCCAGGAGGGGGGGTAACGGAGCTCCTGCCGGGAAGTAGCTGCCGCCTCTCCCGCCCGGTGAGCACCAGGTCACACTTGCCACGCGGAGGTAAGTAAGACTCTGTTGAGTTGCTGACCGCTATTAAGCATGTTGGGTCGGTCAGGTAGGAGCAACATTGCTGGGTCATCCCCTTCTGGGGTGAAATTTGCTTGTTGATAGCTGCTTAAAGTGAGATATTGAGGGAGCTCACACGAAGTGCGTCTTTCCTCCATGACAGCTAGGCCCCGCCCCCCGGAAGCTGCATTCTTAGTGAGACGAGGGACAGTGTAGCTGCTGATTTAATAGGGAAATCGATAGCTAGGCTAGTGTATTCAGTGTCCACTACAGTCCTGAAGGACTCATCTGATTTCTGCTGTAAGGACAGCACCCCAAAAAGCCCTTTTTAGGGCTAGAACATCAGTCTGCTTTTTTTTTTCTGTGTAATCTAATTGCAGTTGCCTGCCTGCCAGTGTGTGTGTCAGGCTCACAGCGTATACTGTGCCCACTTGCCCAGTGCCACCACTCATATCTGGTGTCACAATAGCTTGCATTTAAAAAAAAACAAAAACTTTTTTGACTGTAATATAATAGCAGTCAGTTTCCTTCACACGTGTGCATTTCAGGGCCTGCCAGGGCACAGTGTCACACCAGTGCAACTCATATCTGGTGTAACAGTAGTGTACATTTAAAAAAAAAATACAGGGGGCTTGTTGTCACATTTCGGGGACCCTTGGTGTTGTACGTGGCTGGGTGGAGGAAGAGACCTTCAATGACATGAGTGAGGACAAGGAACGGGACATGGCTAGCTTGGTATCCAACCTTGTGCAAATGGGGAGTTTGCGGTTGTGCAAATGGGCTGTTTGCGGTTGTTTGCGGTGCGTTAAACAGGGAGTTTGGTCTGTCACTGTGAAGCGGGCGTAACCCTTACACTACCTGATCGATACAACATCATACCTGATGTTTTAAAGCACGTTATTCCAAAAATTTAGGAATGTTAGGTGATTTATGCCTTTATGGATTAAAATCAGACTCAACTATGTAATTTTCCATGGGAGTTTTGCCATGGATCCCCCTCCGGCATGCCACAGTCCAGGTGTTAGTCCCGTTGAAACAACTTTTCCATCACTATTGTGGCCAGAAAGAGTCCCTGTGGGTTTTAAAATTCGCCTGCCTATTGAAGTCTATGGCGGTTCGCCCGGATCGCCCGTTCGCGAACATTTGCGGAAGTTCGCGTTCGCCGTTTGCGAACGGAAAATTTTATGTTCGCGACATCACTAGTGTTAAACCAATCAATTGAAAACAGTTTAACTACAAAAGCCTTGTTATGGTGCCCATCTGCTCAGTTCCTTTGCCTCCCCCTCTGACGTTGGTTCCAATGAGGAAGCCTTTCCCTTGGGTGATATCTGAAGCGAGTCTGCTGATGTGCCTATCATGTAACTTGCCAGGTTTGTTTTAGTAATATATTTCTGTGATAAACGTTAGCTTAGTACCACTAGTAAACATATATGGCTTCCACATTTGAGTTACTTAGAAGCAAATATAAATTAATTTACAGAGTTATGAGATACTATTTGGTGGAAACTCTAATTAAAAACAATTATCTACAGTCTATCTTTGAGATTGTATTCTTTTATTTTTCATATCAACCTATATCAAACCACAGTAAGTATACTACTCCATACAGTATGGTAACATGGTAAGTATCATACATTTCTACTCACGTGTACATATGTCCTGTACAGGGCCGGTGCAAGGATTTTTGGCTACACAGGCGAAGATGAATTTTGCCGCCCCCCCCCCCCCCCACACGAATAAGATGTATCTTTAGCGGTGTCTCATATCCAGCCTTTTGAAATCCCCATGTAGTGTATTGTACCCCCCTTTAGTGTCTTACACCCCCTTGTATGTCTCTTACAACCCCATATAGATAAATAAAGACACATTTATACAACACAGACATACAGAGACATGAAGATGCAGGCATACAGAGACATACAGAACAAGGCATACAGATACATACAGGCATGCAGGGACATATATACACAGACAGTCACACAAAGATATACAGAACAAGGCATACAGAGACATATGGATACAGTCATACAGAGACATCCAGACACAGGCATACAGTGACATTCAGAAACACACGGACACAGTCATATAGAGACATACAGACACAGACATACATACACTTTCATACACAGACAGACATAGTCATACAGAGACCTGCAGACAGGTATACAGAGCAGGGGCAGATCCAGAACCTGTGGGGCTGTGGTGGGAGCAAAGGAGCAATGTGGTTGGAAACGGGCAGTATGGTGGGAAACAGGGGCAGTAGAGGGGGACACAGGGGCAGTATGGTGTGGGCACGGGCTGTAACGAGGGACACTGAGGCAATAAAGTGGTGTCACAGGGACAGTATGGTAGGGGGTAAATGGGAAGTAGAGGGGGGACAGGGGCTGTTGAGGCGGGTAGAGGAAGTAGAGGGGGGAGACAGGGGCAGTAGAGGCGTGTGAAAGGGGGGCAGAGGCAGGGGCTGTAGAGGGAAATAGAGGAGGCACACGGGATAAAGAGGGGGGCACAAAAGCAATAGAGGAGGGCATGGGCAGTATAGTGGGGACAGGGGCTGTAGAGGGGGGCGCATGGGCAGTATGGTGGGGTAGAGGCTTTAGAGGGAAATAGAGGAGCTGTAGAGGGGCAGTATGGTGGGGCAGGGGTTATGGAGGGAAATAGAGGTGCTGTAGAGTGGCACAGGGGGCAGTAGAGGAGGACAGGGTCAGTATGGTGGGGGCAGGGGCTATAGAGGTGCTGTAGAGGGGCACATGGGGCAATATGGTGGGGCAGTGGCTATAGAGGGACGTAGAGGGGACATGGGCAGTGTGGTGGGGCAGGGTCTATAGAGGGAAATAGAAGTGCTGGAGAGGGGCACATGGGGCAGTAGAGGGGGGCAGGGGCTATAGAGGGGCTGTCAAGGGGCAGGGGTAGTATGGTGGGGCAGGGGCAGTATGGTGGGGCAGGGGCTATAGAGGGACATAGAGGGGCGGGGGCTATAGAGGGGCTGTAAAGGGGGCAGAATGGTGGGGCAGGGGCTAAAGAAGGAAATATAAGTGCTGTAGAGGGGCACATGGGGCAGTAGAGGGGGCAGGGGCACTATGGTGGGGCAGGGGCTATTGAGGGGCTGTAAAGGGGGCAGGGGTAGTATGGTGGGGAAGTTTGGAGGGGCAGGGGCTGTAGAGGGGGCAGGGGCAGTATGGTGGTGGCAGGGGCTATAGAGGTGGCAGGGGTAGTATGGTGGGTGCAGGGGCTATAGAGGTGTCAGGGGAGTATGGTGGGGGCAGGGGGAGTATGGTGGGGGCAGGGGGAGTATGGTGGGGGCAGGGGCCGTATGGTGGGGGCAGGGGGAGTATGGTGGGGGCAGGGGGAGTATGGTGGGGCAGGGGGCGTATGGTGGGGGCAGGGGGCGTATGGTGGGGGCAGGGGGCGTATAGTGGGGCAGGGGGCGTATGGTGGGGGCAGGGGGCGTATGGTGGGGGCAGGGGGCGTATGGTGGGGGCAGGGGGAGTATGGTGGGGGCAGGGGGAGTATGGTGGGGGCAGGGGGAGTATGGTGGGGGCAGGGGGCGTATGGTGGGGGCAGGGGGCGTATGGTGGGGGCAGGGGGCGTATGGTGGGGGCAAGGGCCGTATGGTGGGGGCAGGGGGAGTATAGTGGGGCAGGGGGCGTATGGTGGGGGCAGGGGGCGTATGGTGGGGGCAGGGGGCGTATGGTGGGGGCAGGGGGCGTATGGTGGGGGCAGGGGCCGTATGGTGGGGGCAGGGGGAGTATGGTGGGGGCAAGGGCCGTATGGTGGGGGCAGGGGGAGTATGGTGGGGGCAGGGGCTGTAGAAAAGGGCTGAAAAAAAACAACTTTTGATTTATAAAAAAAAAAAAAATGCTTGAAGTTCTTCCCCACCCCCTTCCCCTCCCAGAAGCTTACCTTGGGCCAGGGAGGGAGAACCTTATCCCTGGTGGTCTGCTGGGACAGGCTGCACTGGAGGCTGGAGCTGCAGTCAGGACCGTTGGGGAGTCTGGGAGCAGTAGAAGTCCCGCCCCCTTCTGACATCATCAGGAGGACGGCTGACTTCACTGCCCTGCTCCTGCTGTGTGCTGGCTGCAGGGAGAGAGAGGTGAGATTACAAATCCGAGTCTCCAGCCAGAGGCAGGAGATTCGGATTTTTGCGCCCCCCTGCTCTGGCGCCCTAAGGCGGCCGCCTGTGCCGCCTTATGGACGCGCCGGCCCTGGTCCTGTATGAAATCATATTGAAATCCACTAATAATTTAATATTTTTATAATGTATTCCTAAATGCTTTCCCTTAATAAACCGTTGTGGAATCTGGGTTGCATAATTTTATTAATTCACACAAAGTGTATAGATCAATTATTCCAATACTGATATTTCCATATGTCTTTGATTATTATTAATAGTGTTAGTATCTTCTCATTATTTTATGATTGTGTTTAGATCCTCAGATACATATTTTTCTCAACCTTGAATATTTTCTCCTTAAATTGAATGCAAATGCAGAAGCCATACAGTTTGTGTACATGAATGTCAGCTCGGGTAGATATTCCAGTTTCTCAGTAGAGGTATGGTACTTTTTACATTTGTTGTTTCTATAACAAATACTCTTTGTGAATACAATGTGGTCCATTTCACAGTAAGTCTCTTAATTTATAGGTTTCCATTTTAAGATGACAGTTGTACATATGGTAATTTAATTTAGTCTGTGACATTTATGAGGCATATTTTTTCAACTACGTGACCATGTTCTTAGTCAATTTTGCTGAGACGTATAATTGATACATATTAGTAACTATCTGGGTAATTTTTTTGATCTGCTAGAGTTGGTGTTTGTGGTGTCTTCTGGTCTGTGGATCTGTTTATCAATAGCACTTTCATTTCAACTTTGATATATGAAGTGTTTTCTAATGAGATGGGAAACTGGTTGTTTTAGAAGTTTAGACAACAAAGATAAAGTTTCAGATCTCATGTGTAAATAATGTAAAATGTAATAGCTTTAGGAAGGAAGCTGTCATACAACACATTTGAATGTCAGTCTGTAAGTTTGTGATATGAAGATGTCTCTATCATATTGTCTTTGAAATAAATTTGGGTATTAAGGAAACATCTGCATACTAATAAGGTGACATTTTCTCAGTTGCTAGTGTATTCCTTTTAAATATTTTATCAGTACAGAATCCTTACAAGTAGGAACACTCTGATTCTGTAATGCTGTTCTTCAGTCTGCCTTAAATAATGCTACAAATAGTTATACAATCTAATTAATTACGATAGTGATATGATGACATCATTATGTGAAAATTAGGCCAAAGTGGTTGAGTAACTATATATATATCAAAACAAAAAAGGGGGGCAGCTGCCTGCAACTGGGACTCCTGTACAGAATCCTAATTTTGACTTATTTCAGGGATTCTATACCTGCTTTATCAGCAGCAAAGCTGCCTCCTGAGCTCACATAAGTGATTTCTGCAAACAGACCGAGTGGATGAGGCTTAGCTCCTAGCAGCCACTGCTGCAAGCCTCGGTAACCCTACTAACGCAACTGAGCTGGAGGGGACAGCCGCTCCTTCGACTCATAAGGATCAGCTTGTTTCAGGGCCATGTTTCACCCCCTTTGGACTGAGGAGATATCCTGGTCCCCACTGTAGAGTTCACCAGTACATGCAGAGTGGGCTTAGCTGTGTGAACCTGCACACTTCAAGTATCAGAACCTGCTGCCTGCACTGCCGAAGCAGCACTGGCAACCCAGGCCCCCCACGAGGACCAAATCCAGTAGACCTTTGAGCAACTGTGGACGCAATTCTGGGCCAGAATATCTTGTCGGGTGAAGAGGTTGACGGCAACAGATACACCTGCTAGGAAAAAAAACAAGAGAAATAGGCGCTCACTAAATACACTTTTAGGGGGCAGCAGTGAACCGAGCAGGAATTCCCAATGCCTACTCAGAATAGTGAAACAAACAAGAAAAAATAGTGGTAAACCGCGCCCAAACAGTACAAGTAATAATAAAATCGTATACATACAAATAGTCCTATAATAAGGAATGTATGGAACCTTCAATAAAAAATACAAAATAGTAATGGTGCAGTATATCAGGCAAGTAAAAAGTGATTAAAACTTTATAAAAGACTAACTCACACTTTGCAGAGCTACTAAGAGCTCTGCCGTATAGCGCCTGGACGGTACAATCCCCGTCTCGGGATGTCAAGTGCTGGTGCAGTGCGTGATCCAATCCTCAGTAGTATATGGAAGAAAATATAGAGATAGGATCCAATAGTACAGCATGTATTGCAAACAGTGTTGGTAAAAAAAGGAAAAATATCCTACTTACAAATTTTGGAGCAAATATCTTGCTCTGGTATGTACAGCATACGGTGGTATAATCCCCACCAACGGATATAAATCAGGATGCAGGAAAATCAGGAACAGCAGATAAAATAGTAAAAACTATAGCTTTATTTAAAGTATAAAATATAACAAATATATGTAAAATCAATAACTTAACGCGTTTCGCCCGGTCTGGGGCTTCTTCAGAAGTATAAAGTCCAAGTTTGGATAAAATCCGCTTATATAGGGGTTCCTGATTGGTAAAATTAAGTCCTGATGTGTTTTGGCTTCCTACTTCCGGGTCGCGCACGTCGCCCGGAAGTGACGTCATCATGTCGTTCCGTGGCATGCTGGGACATGTAGTCTCCCGCCGTTTGTGTTATATGTAACACAGGAAGTGATGCTAGTGTGGCTCCTGGTGCCTTATGGGGCATATAGTTCACAGTGTTCTCTTTCACAGAAGTGTAGTTTCGTTACCCGGAAGTGACGTATCGCATTGCATGGTATCATGGGATATGCAGTTCGGCAAAATGCCGATATTGAATTGGAATACACAAAGGGAATAATAAGTAAAAAAGCCAAATGATGTCTCAAGAAACACTTAAGTTGATTATGAAAGGATAAACAAACATAATTATAAATATAGGAAATTATACATAAACAGTAAGAGGTAATTCTAATAAAGGAGACAACAAAGGCATATTCCTACATAGGGGGCAATAGTGTAATACATAAAGTGGAGATATGATTAAAAAGTGAAGGTATATATGGAACACATAAACATGTAACAATATATAAAACATGTATAAAAAATACACATGCATAAAGTGAACCATGCATAAAAGTCTTAAAATGGTACTTGAGAGGTGGTGTAAAAAATATATATATATATATATATATAATATAAAATATAAAAGAATTAATAAAAATTAGAATGCAGAGAGAATAAAAATAGTGATCCAAGTTATGTACTATAAAAAATTAAAAAGGTCAAACTCTGCATTTAAACCTTTAGGGTGGAGTGTATCTAAAAAATAGACCCACTCCATTTCTTTCTTTCCTAACTTTTTGATTATATCACCACCTCTCCAGTCTTTAGACAATTTTGAGATACCCATAAATTTTAGGTGACGTGGGTCATTGTCGTGTAGCTCAAAGTGTGAAGATACCAGGTGAGTTTTTAGTCCCTTTTCTATGTTGCGGCAATGCTCACCAATTCTAATTTTTAATGGTCTTATGGTTCTACCTACATATTGTAGTCCGCAAGGGCACTCTAGTAGGTATATGACGTTCTTACTCATGCATGTAATTGTGTCCTTGATGTTATAACTTTTATTTGTGTTGTGTGATTTAAAATTAGACATACATCGGTTAGTTTTACTGGTCTTTCTACATGCCACACAACAGTTACATCTAAAAAATCCATTTTTGTGTTTCATAAAATTATTTATTGCTTCAGACTTTTTTTGTTTTGTGTAATTCTGTGTGAGGTGCATTCTCAGGTTTGGGGCTCCCCTAAATACAATTCTTGGACGGTCTGGGATAATCTTTCCTAATATAGGGTCTTCCTTCAAGATGTGCCAATTATTCTGAATTAATTTTTTAATTTGTTTATTCTTATTGTTATAATCAAGAACAATGGGTAATATAAAATCCGTCCCGTTATTTTTAATATTTTTTGTACCATTGTTTTGGGTTAGGAGATCTTTTCTGTCTAAACTCGTAATGTTTTCCAGTATCTTCTCAATTTGTTCTTCGTTATAGCCTTTTTCAATAAATTTCTTACTCATCATATTCGCCTGTGTCTTATAAGTTTCAGCATCTGAACAATTTCTTTTTAATCTAAGGAATTGGCTCTTGGGAATACTATCAAGCCAACTCCTATAATGGCAACTGTCCCTTCCAATAAAATTATTAACATGAACTGGTTTAAAATGAGTTTTAGTATTAATATTAGTATCGTGGATAAAAATGTCCAAATCTAGAAAAGTTACATTAGTCTTACTAAAATCCGCTTTTAAAACTATACCATCATCATTTGTGTTTAAAAAATCTAAAAATAGTTTGGCCGTGGGAATAGGGCCCTTCCAAATAAAAAGGAGATCATCAATGTAGCGAAAATAGGCGACCAGGTTCTCCACCCAGCCATGCCCGCTCCATACCATTCTCTCTTCCCACTCCGTCATGAAGAGGTTGGCATAGCTGGGCGCGAACCTGGTCCCCATTGCTGTGCCATTCTTTTGTAAATAAAACGAGTCTTTAAACCAAAAATAATTGTTATTAAGAATTAAAAAGATACCTTCAATTATAAAATTTATCTGTTCCTCTTTCATCTTATTGTGTCTTTCTAAAATAGTTTTTACAGCTCTACAGCCTCTTTCATGCTCGATAATAGTATATAGAGACTGCACATCACAGGTTATAAGTATATAGTCATCTTCCCACTTTATCGTCTCTAATTTGTTGAGTAAATCCATAGTGTCTTTGAGGTAGGAACGGGACAGTTTAACATAGGGCTGTAACATAATGTCTATATACTCTGACATATTTGATAGAATAGAGTCTATACCGGAGACAATGGGTCTCCCTGGGGGTTTGTTTAGGTCTTTGTGAATCTTCGGTAAAAAATATATGACCGGTATTTTTGGAAATTTTTTATTTAGGTAATTGTATTCATCAATGCTTAGTATGTCTTCCTCCTTACCTTTATTTAAAAATGTTTCTAAAATTTTTTTAATATCTGGGGTAGGGTCTCTTGTGAGTTTAGCATATGTTTTTGTATCGTTTAATTGTCTAAAAGCCTCCTCTTCATACATTTCTGTCGATAAAATTACAAGTCCCCCCCCCTTATCTGCTGGTTTTATGACAATAGTATCGTCATTCTGTAGATCTCTAAGGCTTTCTCTTTCCTTCTTTGATAAATTATTTTTGTCTCCTATGTGTTTATCACTTAGATTCCTTATACCTTTAGACACCTTTTTTTCAAATATATCTATTGCGCTTGACTTAAAATATGACGGGTAAAATTTACTTTTATTTTTCAGGGAGCTTTTGACATATTTATCTTCTCTCGTGTTAGTCGTATCTGTAGCTTGATTATTAGTCGCATCATTTTTGCTTATATAAAACCTTTTTATTGTGGCATTTCTTACAAACTTATTTATATCGATATACGCTAAAAAAGGATTAAAAGTTTTTGTAGGGGCATATTTAAGACCTTTATTTAAAACTTTTAGCTGTATATTCGTTAGAGGTTTGCCTGATAGATTAAAAATCCCTTTATTGTCATCCTCATTTAGATTTTCCTTTAATTCCTTTTTAGTCGCTACTTTTAGAATCTCTCTGTTCTTCCTTTTTTGTTTTCGTCTACCTGATCTTCTTCCTCTAAACTTCTTTTGCGGCCTCTGATTGGGCTGATATGGTCGGACTGTCTCTCCCGGTTTGATGGAATCTCTAAAAAAGATGTTTCATCAAATTGTTCAGAGAAAGAGAGGGCATGGTATCTATTATGTTGGAGTGCGTCATCAGGGGGACTGTTTCTAGTGTCCTCATATCTTTTATGAGTCTTCCTTTCCTCTCTTCTCCACGTGAGTTTACTATCTTTATTTCGAATTTCTTTAGGGGACCTGTGGTCCTGTGTTAATCTGTATGTTTTTGGTCTTACAACTATAGGGGATTCTGTGGTTTCAATCTGTGTGTGAATCCTTTCTCTCCTATCAAGATTTTCTTTATGGTGAATAGTATCCATGTTGGTTTTACGTATTAGTGCATTAGAATGTTCTCTTAGTTGTATTTCTTTGTGAGAATTGTGTGTATCTATTTTTCTGAAATCGTGATTGACAGGTTGCCTTTGTCTATTGGTGTGTGGATTTTTATTCATCTCTAATTTTTGTTTGTTTGGTGAGATGTGTGCTCTTTTTGGTGAGTAATGTCTTCTCGTTACTTTTGGTGAGTGATTTCTATAGGGTGAGGATTTGTATGGTGGAAAATTCCTTTCTGGTGTGTGCATTCTATACCTTTTCTGTTGGAAATTAGCTCTATGAGTGAAATCGTGGCTATATAAACGTTTAGGCTTGGGTTCAAAGTTTCTTTTTTGAGTCCCATATCTATTTTGATTAAATTTATTGGGGGTTCTATGGCCATCATAGTTCCATCCCGTTTGTAAATTTCGCTTCTTTTTGTTGTAACTGCGCACCTGATCGTGTGCGTAGTCATATTTGTCTCTACTGAATTTACTGATTTTTATTTTTTTAGTTTCTATTTCTGTTTTTTCAATATTTCTTTTTATTTTAAGTGTGGAATCATAATATTCCTCTGTGTCTCCAAAGGGAATTAGTTGTTCTTTTAAATCATTGATCTTTTTATCTAGATTCTGCAGTTTTTCATTCTTTACCTTTATGAGAGACTTCATAAGGCCAAACGTACAGAATTCTAGATGGCCATACCACTCTTCCATAAAGGGTCTATTATCTGTATCAGAAGTTGGCATCTTAAAAAGTCTTAGTCCCCTAGGTGTTATTTTGTCTTCGATATATTTTTTTAATGTTGCTATTTCCCATCGTAATTTCATTTCTTTAATTAATGTAATTTCAAGTTCTTTCAAAAGTTCACGTGGGTTATCGAAAATAACTAGGGGTTCATCACAATTTATATCAATATTCAGATCTATATCTTTAAATACATCATTAATGTCAATAGTGTATTGCTCTCTGTATTCAAATAGTGTCATAGTTATATTTAGGGCTGCCTATATGGGAAAAATTGAAGTAAACAGTAAAAAAACAAGAGAAATAGGCGCTCACTAAATACACTTTTAGGGGGCAGCAGTGAACCGAGCAGGAATTCCCAATGCCTACTCAGAATAGTGAAACAAACAAGAAAAAATAGTGGTAAACCGCGCCCAAACAGTACAAGTAATAATAAAATCGTATACATACAAATAGTCCTATAATAAGGAATGTATGGAACCTTCAATAAAAAATACAAAATAGTAATGGTGCAGTATATCAGGCAAGTAAAAAGTGATTAAAACTTTATAAAAGACTAACTCACACTTTGCAGAGCTACTAAGAGCTCTGCCGTATAGCGCCTGGACGGTACAATCCCCGTCTCGGGATGTCAAGTGCTGGTGCAGTGCGTGATCCAATCCTCAGTAGTATATGGAAGAAAATATAGAGATAGGATCCAATAGTACAGCATGTATTGCAAACAGTGTTGGTAAAAAAAGGAAAAATATCCTACTTACAAATTTTGGAGCAAATATCTTGCTCTGGTATGTACAGCATACGGTGGTATAATCCCCACCAACGGATATAAATCAGGATGCAGGAAAATCAGGAACAGCAGATAAAATAGTAAAAACTATAGCTTTATTTAAAGTATAAAATATAACAAATATATGTAAAATCAATAACTTAACGCGTTTCGCCCGGTCTGGGGCTTCTTCAGAAGTATAAAGTCCAAGTTTGGATAAAATCCGCTTATATAGGGGTTCCTGATTGGTAAAATTAAGTCCTGATGTGTTTTGGCTTCCTACTTCCGGGTCGCGCACGTCGCCCGGAAGTGACGTCATCATGTCGTTCCGTGGCATGCTGGGACATGTAGTCTCCCGCCGTTTGTGTTATATGTAACACAGGAAGTGATGCTAGTGTGGCTCCTGGTGCCTTATGGGGCATATAGTTCACAGTGTTCTCTTTCACAGAAGTGTAGTTTCGTTACCCGGAAGTGACGTATCGCATTGCATGGTATCATGGGATATGCAGTTCGGCAAAATGCCGATATTGAATTGGAATACACAAAGGGAATAATAAGTAAAAAAGCCAAATGATGTCTCAAGAAACACTTAAGTTGATTATGAAAGGTAATAGTACTCGAGCAGACACCTGCCAGGGTCTGCACTACAACAGCCCTAGCACCGAGAAGGTGGGGAAGAATTTGAAGAAAGCCGCGATAATGGGGATGCAACTCAGAGAAAAGCTGTCACTCACCTGGGCCTCAGTTCAATCCCACTTCACAACTCACATAATCGGGAGGCTCTGGATTTGCAACACTCAGAGATAGGATCCTGAAACCCAGTTTGGGTCACTGAAGGTGGCCAGATGAGTGAGAAGATTGTGCATGACTGTGTCAGTGCTTGGTGCAGATGAGGCAACACTCTGGGGGTCCGGTACACTAAAAATCCGCTGAATGTGAAGTGCGGTTTGGTGGGCATAGGCTGAGCATACTACAAGCATTAGGGCCTGGACACCACATTTCTTCTTGCCCTTAGGCTCACATGGGGAAAATGCTTTAAGTTTTTATGTTGTGCGCTTTGTGTTCTGTTTGTAGGCACCAGTGGTTTTATATGCCTGTTATAATATCTGCGAGTTTGATAGCATAGTTACTATTTACATAGCAAGTCTATCCATGATCATACCTTTTTAGCATTCTCTTGTCTGAAGTTCCTTAACTAGAAAGCTTAGATTACGACATATGCTCAGACACATGTGCCTAGCCTGTTTTGGATAAGTGTCATTATGATTTAAAATTGAAGCAGTCCGTGCTAGGGATTTATTCTAGCATACTGTAATGATATTGATGTTACAAAGTTTTGGAGTCCAGTAGCCAGATCAGCAATGTTTTCTGCCAGAGGTAGCCACTCATTACCCAGGTGGTTGAGCCCCTGAGCCTTGAGTGGCCTTCTGGTCTTAAGCAGATATGGGAGACTGGAACAGAGAGATGATAATTGTAGTTAGGCAAGCCGAGGTCAGTGGGAAGGAAAATCAGCAAAGTCAAAAACGGTCCAAAATCAGCAACAGGTAGGAGAAACAGGAACAAGCTTGATTAGAGAGTACAGGAACCACAATAATCTGGCAAAGGTACAGAGACAGGAAGTGGCTTTTATAGGCCAAGAACCAGACACATGACCAGACACAGCTGAAGAGACTTGTCACTGATACCAATGCTTATAGAGTCAAGGTTACCAGATCTCAGGTACATTTACAAAAGGCAGGCTGGTGTAGTGGTAAGGAAGAGGTTTAGCAGCATGTAAACCAGGGTTTGAAACCCAGCAGAGTCAGTTCCTCACACATACCAAAGAAAATGAATCTTTAGCCTAACAGCTAGACACTACTGACTCGCCTGTTACTATTACTTACTTCTTATAAAAAATAATATGCAACGTTTATAAATGCCATGCTTTGAATTACTATGTATGTCATTGAATGACTTGTCTATGCTGTTGTGGCATTGCAAGTGCTTATTTTCTTACGTTTAAGCACTGGTAAGTAAAGAATGTAAAAAAATAAATAATAATTACCAATTATGGGCCACCTCAAAAACTCAACATTTTCAAATTATATATAGGAAAATCCAAGAAAGTATACATATGGATAGATTAACATCACAAGTACACAACTCTAAATCATTCAATAAAGTTTGGTACCCTTGGCTAGAAAGAGACTTGTCTCCCTTGGTAACTCACCGTAATTGATCATAATGCCTTAAACTATAAATGGTTTGGTTAGGGACTAGACACAGTGGGATCTCCCTCCTCCTTCCTTTACTTAACCTTTTTTATCCCATCCTGGATTTGGGGGAGGAGCTGCGGGCACCTAGATTCTTCTACATTACATTTTGTCTGCTGTTACAACAAGTTCTGCTCTTCTTTTTACTTCTCCTTAAACCTTTGTAAATGTTCTTCTCATTTTTATTTCTACTGAATAAGGAACCATAGGAAGCCCCTGTTACCTTATTACCCAGGATATAAATATCAAAAGAAAAAATCCATGCTTAGACCAACACCTTCCCACCCCCATTCTAAGCATAGATCCTAAGTCCCCCCATGAAGTGTATAGGTCTGTTTTTAATTCTCCATGGGAGTCCATGGCCCAGATCAGTATGAATGCCTACAAAGTAGCCCTGGCTAATGGTTTTTAAAATGCTCCTCATGGTGGGGTAACTTCAAGACCTTACCTTGTAAAATTGTACAACCGATATGAGAACTGCCTGTCTTCATCCTGTCAGTGAAAGAGGATTCCTTGTTTAACTTGTTTAACTTTCTTTTATGTATATTACTCAATTTTGAAAACCAAAACTCTGAAAAACGAAAAAAATAATTTTGGGGAAAAAAATACCAACTATATTAACTGTTTATCGGTTTTTGAAGCTACAACTCAGTATAGTGGTTATGGTGTAACAATTCTATGGGTTGTGTTTTACAGTTTTTGTCATACCATTTGAGAGCAGTTTGCCAAAAACAAGTTGGTCCATCAATGTCAATGATGGTGGCTTCCAAATGGTATGTAAAAAAAAATATGGGATGGCACCTATAGACTCTTTGCACCATAGCCCCTTGACTGATCTACAGTGGTTATGGTGCATAAACTATCCCTTTAAGGTTGCAGCATATGAAAAACTCCTCTGCATACCACTATGGCAAACCGAAAATAATATAATACTACAGTATATAAAATACTAATACTAACAGATAAAGCAACATATTTCCTAGCTACCGTGGCATGAAAATAAATTGTAAACTGATTCATAAAATATGGATTTCCATAACAAACATATAATAAGAAATAATCCTTAGTGGGAATATTTTTCCCCCATGTGTTTTGTACAACTGATTTTCAATTTAAGTCCATCTAGATGTGTATTAAAAAATTGCAACTAAAACTTGCTAAATACTGCTATTCAAGCCAGATGCTTATTGAGCAATTGTGCTGCTCAGTCAAGTTTATAAATGAATCACGCTTCTCCGCTTTGCCAAAAATAACTGTCATCCTAAAGGAAATTCACTTAAATTCCCCTTCCAGAGGGAAGGAAAACCTCTTACAGTGTTAAAGTAAATATTTACATGTACTTCACTGTATGTAAAACAAAACTAACATTATAGCTGCTAGACAGAACTGGACCACAACTTGTAAAGATAAAGAAATATACACTGGACAAAATAATCATGATGAGCTTGCTGTGAGCAAATATGTAAATCCAAATAACATGTTATAAACAAGCTCAACAAGCTCAGCCAAGGACATTCTTGTTACATTGATTATAGTAAAAAAGAAATTAAGTTTAGATAGACAATGGTATGCACAGTCTAGCTTAGATTTATTTATGGATATATGTACAGAAGCAGAATCATAAAAATTGTATAATGGAGATAGACATCAAATGCCCACTGATTGATACCATTGTGCACAAACAGACCCTTTTAACTGTCCCAGAATACCACACTTTTTAACCACCATCATTAATTCAGATCTACTATTCATGTGTCCATAAACATTATCTTAATACATTGATCAGCTACTACATTAAAACCACCTGGTTAATATCATGTAAGTCCCCCTCATACTGCCAAAATATCTTTAATGCGTCGAGGCATAGACTCCAAAAGACCTCTTAACATGTCATGTGGTATCTGGCACCAAGACATTAGCAGTAGATCCTTTAAGTCCTGCAAGTTGTAAGATGAGGCCTCTTTGGATTAGATTTGTTGTTCCAGCACTCCCCACAGATGCTCAAATGGATTGAGATCTGGGGAATTTGGAACCAAGGCTAGTGGCGGAACTACCGCAGTTGCAGGGGTCGCAGCTGAAACCTGGCCCATCAGTCCGCTGCCGCGGCTGCATTGAGGGGGCACATTGGGTGGCCTATGCTGTTAGGGCCACTCGATGGCAATTCATTTTCAGGAGGCCCGGGCAGCGCTGTGGCACTTTAACAGCATGACCGGGCCCCCTGTGATGACGTCAGATGCTGGGAGGAAGGGACAGCCCAGGTCGCTCCTCCCTGCAATCACCATGAGCCGTGCAGGAGGAGGAAAGAGAAGAGGGCTGACTCCCATCAGGCTGAGCCACTGGACCCCAGAGAAAGTCACCCCCTGCACCGAAAAGGTAGGAAACAGGAGGGTGACTAAAACATTTTTTATGTGTGTTTGTGTATGTGTGTGTGTTTGTGATTAGAGGGATTCCCTGCTCTGATGCGTTCGTCTACGCTTAGGGAAGTTTCCCTGAACATAGACGAACACACCAGAGCAGGGAATCCACACGACGGCTCGCACTTGCCACTGGTCGTAAGTGCGAGCCATCGTAAAACAGGTAGGTTGCCAAATGAGGGCCACCTGTATAAATATTTAGATTTTTAGTTATTCACCTTGTGAGGTGGATCCACATGGAGAAGTGTCATCAGCTTAGGGGGCTTCACTATGAATTTCTTGTTCTCATTCAACAGGAGATGCCTAGATTTGCTTAAAGCTCAAACCACTAAAGGGCAGCTCTAAACATTTTCTGAATTTTCAAGTTTACTCCACAAACTAAATCAACCCTAATGTGTACACAGTTCAAAACAATCTAAACAAACTGATATCTTGAACCAAAGATCAACACAATAGTCAATGGAGTCTAATCCCAAAAAGAGCCAGATACAAAGACATGAGAATTAATATGGACAATTACGGCCAACATTAATCAATATGGACAATTACGGCCAACATGGAATAACTAAACATTATTCAAGTAGAATAGTATGATAGTATCCAACTCATTTTATCCTATAGTTTGTATCTTAGTTCTGAAGTCATCACAAGTTGCTGTATCGTAACTGAGCTCTAAGATCTCCATACATGTCCAATTGTTTGTAAGAAGTATGCTGTAAAATTGACATGACCTAGTTCTCTATGCATAAGCCATTCAAAGAGATTTAGATTATAATTGCATCTCAGTTGACTTTTTTCACATTCAGTTTTTTTTTTTGTTCTTCAAATGGAATTCTGTATGCATCTTGAGCTGGATTGGTTTGCTTTGTCTTCATTATGTGCATTCGTACTTTCCTCATATGATTTTCCATGCCTTTACACTTGTTTGTTCCAATAATGTTTGCAGCTAACCTGTTTTTTTTTTCTGTTTGCTCAATGCTCTGATTTAGAAGGTTTCCGTATAGCAAAGGAAAGTAAGGGGCCCTGGCCTTCCTTTGATTTGAAGAGTAATGTCCACTTCCAATGATTTTTAATATTGTGATTACTTATCCCTTTATTAAATAAATCTGTATTTGTGAGATTGGAAAAATAAAAGGACATATAGTAATCCACACCTCTTCAGGAGCCTGCAGCTGGGAGCCTCCATCTTAGCTCCTTGTCAGTCATTATTATTAGCTTTGAATTTGCCATGTCTGAACTAGATATTGATGTCATTTGCTTAGTCTTTTATAGAAATGTTAAACAAAACAGAGCATATTATGGAGAAAGGGTTATCACAAGTTATAGTTGGCTCTCAATGTTTTATTCAATTGTGTATGTTCCAGAGATGCAACTGTACTCCTATAAACTTTGCAGTTTCCCTAGTTAAGATGTAGCACATTTCCTAGCTTACAGAAATGACCTTTACCAAAATTAGATGTCCTGTGATATGATATTGAATGTACAGTGAATTATACAGAATAAGAGGACACATCTTGCAAATGTTGTGTGAGCAACTGTGTCAGTAAATATGACCTCCCAGAATTTCAGGGTTTCTTGAACCTTCAAACTTTACAAAATACCTTTGCAGGGAAATGTACAATGGTTATTTAATTGGGATTAGACCACAATGTTAGTTGCAGGCCATCCATTATCTTGTATGTTTCTGCACCATCTTTGTTGGAAAACCTTAGGCACATTTGGAATGGGATTTATATATCCCTTTTTAATATATAGCAAAATTATGTATTTATTCCATGTATAATATATACCTACGGCCATTATTAAAATGTGAACTTCTTTTGCAAGAGTATATGGAAACAAATCACGGTTTTTACCTTCCACAAACTAATCCAAGACAGAGTTCATATAACTGATGAAATTACAAGTTTCTTAATATACTGTATATGCAGGTAAAGATTAGGATTATATATATTTTATTTTATTTTTTTTACTTCAAAACTGTATCAGTTTGGAAGCAGTATTTCAGAAGTTAATCAGTAAACTTACTGTCTGAAATTTGTAAACTTAATCCATATCCAAATTGAACTATGATATGGAGTTTATCTGAATCAATCTTATGCGGTTCTGAAAGACTCCACAAGCTAAGAGACGAGCAGTTAGCGGAGAAACTGATTGCAAAGGAATTACTAAAAAGCTAAAACATTTTGTGGAAAAGATATGTAAGAATATGTAAGAAGTCATGTAAGCTGTTATCTAGGTAAGATTAGATAACATTTTGAACTATAGAAACAGACACTAGTCCCTAATTAGTGGCTTGTCATTAAAACTTAAAGGAAATCTGTCATGACAGGTTCACTTTAAAATGAATCCCTTCCCAAATGCATTGGATACATCATATATAACTGAGATACATAATGTAGTCAACGTAAAGTAAAGTTCTGAGATATTCTCTTACCCTACCCTCAGCCCCAGCGCTTCCATATCCTCAGCTTCATGAGTGTTACTTTCACCTTCACTCCACCTGCTTAACGCCCAGTCTCTTCACAGATTTGCCCTGCCTGGGGACACTTACCAATGCAGGGCAAACCTCCATAGTGCTGCTGACATGTCAGCTTCTGAACGGAGTGATGTCAGTCCCCCCATTAATCCCATGCACTGTGGTATATATGTGTGGAGAGCAGTAGGACTGCTTGTCAGAGGTGCTTCTGCTCTACCTTGCCAGTAAGTTCTTTTGCATAGCATCTATGCAGAAGAATTTAGAAGTGGGAGAAATACCTATTATTAAGTAGGTTTTCTCCCAATCTATGCACTGCTAGCAAATGCATAGACAAAATCGTAAGTTCTCTGTAGCGTGACATGTACCGTGACATGTAGCGTGACATGTTTAATGGCAACATTGGAAAGGAGCCCTCACCAGATTAGCTTATTTGTTCATTTCTCCATCTCCTAATATTTGGACAGAAAATAAGAAAAACTGGTCTTCTATTTAACAGTAACAGGTACTGATTAATTAGTGGGATTACAGTAGCAACCCTAACTATATCCACTGGCATGGTTAATAGTAATGGCAAATAGGTATGGAAGTGTCAAAACCTTTCTCTATGCCAAAAACATTTCTATTAGTAGTCAAACAATGCCCATAAGCCCGTTCCTGAATTTATTAGGCATCCTTATAAAAACCTGACATGAATAGGAGAAAAAAACAAACAAAAACACTCACACACAGGCCCGGACTGGCCTTCGGCAAACCGGGCAAATGCACAGTGGACCCCGATGGCCATGGCCTGATGCCAGCAGGGGAGATCACATGCCATCTATCCCCCTTTTAACTCACTACGCTCCTTGCCATGTTACCCCTATTAATCCACTACAACCCCTGCCATAATACCCCCTTTTAACCCACTCTACCCCATGCCATCTTACCCCTATTAAACCCACTACACCCCTTCCATCTTACCCCTATTAACCCACTACAGCCCCTGCCATCCTAACTCACTGTCATCCTGCCCCTTATTGACACACTGCATTCCCTTGACTTACACACAACACTTTCTATACCCCACATACACCCTCTGCACACACATGCACACAGAAGGCAAACTCTATACCACCTAAACATACACTACACTCCCTGCACTCACACACTCTATACCCCATATAAACACACACTACACCCCCTGCTCACACATACGCACAGTAGGCAAACTCTATACCACCTAAACACACACTACACCCCCTGCACTCACTCTATATCCTCCATAAACACACACTACACCCCCTGCACTCACACACTTCTCACTCTATATCCCTTTTACACACTACACCCCCATGCATTCACACACTCACGCACTTTATACATGCATGCCCACACTAAAGCTCCTAGATACACACCATTAACACACCCTTTTGGCCCCGCCCCTTACAGGGGGCTGCTCTGCCTAGCTGTCATTTTAATAGTTTTGGTTGGGCTGTTCCATCCAGCTGCATTGTCTTTCAAAAATTAAACGGCTAGCATTTCAACAATTTTAATGAAGTGAGACATTGGGAACCCAGCCAGTAAAGGCAAAAGTAGCAAAACAATCACAAAAGTCTAGATATAAGAAAAAAGCCCCGGACATTATACAAGTATTAAGTGAAAATTCTTATAATTCTTATAAATTATTAACAAACAAGTGTTAAACACATTTTCCCTTTCTCAATACATTTTAAATATGTTTGTTTGAATGACAAAGTAATGAGATTGAGATTTTATAGATACTTTTAATGCACATTTCTCCTGTGGTTCCTGCAGTGATATTTATTTACAAAACCAAAAAGTAGGTACATTTCTATTGGTTCAGAATCAGATATGTATACATGGTTTATTGTGCATCACCTCCCACCAGGGCCGGACTGGGAAAAAAATTTGGCCTGGGCATTTAGAGGCAGAGCAGCCCAGTAGGAGGGGTCGGGGACATTTTAGTTTGCTGTCCCTCCAAGGCATCTCATGCTGAAGAGCACTTGCATGGAAACAATGCCCTGTGTTTTACACAGCACAAGCACATTTAATCACAAGTCTCGAGATGTGGGCATCTAGTGGCTGTAGTGTGCCTGTATTTGGGGCTGTAGTGTGCATAAGGGCTGTAGTGTGCACATACATGTATCTTTTCTTTGTATTAAAGGGGACTTTAATGTGTGTATAGGGGGGTTTAGTGTATATATACAAGGGCTGTTTTGTGTGTGTGTGTATATAGGGACCTTTAGATTGTATATACAGGGGCTTGTGTGTGCGCATGTATAGGGGGGTTTAGTGTGTATGTACAGGGGCTGGTGTGTGTGTGTGTGTGTATGCATAGGGGGCTTTAGTTTGTATGTACAGAGGCTAGTATGTTTGTGTGTGTGTATAGGGGGATGTAGTGTGTATGTAGAGGGGCTGGTCTGTATGTATGTATAGGAGGCTTTAGTTTGTATGTACAGGGGCTGGTATGTGTGTATTTGTATAGGGGGCTTTAGTTTGTGTAGAGCTTGTATTGTTTAGGAATGGGGCTTCGGGGTTGTGGGTGGAATATTAAATATATGTACAATTCATAATAATAATAATAATAATAATACATATACCCATACATAAATTAGGTATAATGCAAAATGAAATACTCCTTAAAAAAATAAAAAAAACCTACATTTGTTCCCCCCTCCCTTCTGTTACCTTTGGCCAAGGAGGGAGATATCCTGGTGGTCTAGTGGGCTGAGTGAGCACTCTGGCTGCTGCTTCCGAGGAGCTCCGGTATTACTGAGAGTGTTGCCATGGTAACCTGTGGCAATGCTCTCAATAACCAAAGCTCACAGGAGCAGAGCACATGGCCCCCAACAGGAGATGAGATCAGCAGCTCCTTGCGCCGCTCTGCCTGTCTGTGCAAAGGGGCCTGTGAGAGAGATCTCTAATCTCCTTACCTGCCCATCAAGGGACTTTGTTACATGTTTGGGCTGCACTCACTGAGAGTCAGCCCTGCATGGGCCGGCCGGGAAGATCCTTTGATCTCCCTGGTTGGCCTTCACCTTGGCCATCGCGGCCCACCGGGCATTTGTCCGGTTTGCCCTATGGCCAGTCCGGGCTTGCCTCCCACTTCAACATGTCAATGTGGAAACAGTCAGTAATAACAGAATTAACCAAAAGGAGAGCCTAGGTTCCTGCCTAGGGCCCAGGACCAAAGGTTAGTCATGGGCCCTATAACAGTGAATTTACCTTGCCCCATTAGCCATCCCTATGTAAAGAATGAAGTGGGAGCCCAAACTGGTATGCTGCCTTGGTGTCAATCTTTCTCTGGAAACAGTGATCACAAGTATTGCTCTGTAAGAGTGTATAAATGACTGAAACCGGAAGAGAGTAGTCTGGATCACTTTACTTAAGATACCAGCACTAGATAATGATTGCTTCATGGAATACATTAATAAGTTAAATGCATCTACATCTGTGCTTTAATAGATTGTTTAAATATCAATTTGTCTTACATGTTAAATTATATTCAGTTTAGGAATGTGAGCAGTCGTGAATACGTATGAGTTCATATGGATAACTTTAGAGCATATGGTTTTATAACCGTTGCTTAGTGAGCTATATTTTAGAACAATCTTGGCAGGGTACCATGTGAGAATGAGCGCTCCTAACACTCCTTTTATTGGTTCAAGTGTCAGTCCTGCACACTGTGAGCTGACAGTGCATGCTTATGCCAAACAATAATTTGGACAGCTAAATGGGAAAGCTATGCTTCCCAAAATGTCAGAAGGTAAGGGGTGGATTCTGGACGTCATGGACTTTGATGGAAATAATAGAAACAGTAAGGAATTATAATGCAGCATTGCAGGGATAGCTTCATATACCACCTTAATTATTTTAATACGATGTAGAGCTTATGGTACCTTGATTATAAGTTTTTTCACTTGGTCAGTGTAATTTCTTTCCATACATTTCTTTTAGTAACATTGTAATTATGTGCAAAATTATACAGATATTGTAATGCAATATAAATAATCCTTTTTGTTTTTAAATACTGGTTACAAAATCAAACTTTGGCCTAGATTTCATATTTTGAATACGCTTTTCAAATAATGTAATATTTTTGTATAACCTTTCAAAATAATTTCTTCTGCCAGGCCCCTAGGCTTACACATGGAAAAATATCAAATTTGAAATCTCTCTTTGGTATACAATGCTCTCATTTTACCTGGCATGTTTCCTATTCTGTCACTGTATTACTCAATGCACATGTAAATTATAGAATTTAAAATATATATATTTTAAAATATGAATATTCTTAATAAATTGATATATTTATGGATATATGATATATGTTTTGATATTTTTATATTTTGCAAAAATAATTGTAAACGTTTGTCCAAAATATTACATAGTTTTTAAAGTTTATGCAAAAATATTTAATGAAGGCCTTAATTGGCTAAAGTGATTGGGCAACAATAAGTATCTCCAATACCACAGCACGGGGCAGTGGAATACATTTGTGATCAGATTCATATACATTTATGAGGACTAATATTATCCCATATACTTGAGAAAGCACAGGAACATGGGTAACAATCCGCCAGGAGTTATTCCTTTCTTTTGGGACCCCTTTCCGAATTAGTCTTTACACTTCATTTCCAGGTAACTTGTCAATAGGTCATACCATTTCACTGTTAAAAAATTCAGGAGGTGGGTTAGCTAATTGGTGGATGGTAAATTGGTAAATGTTCCCTATTGTTTTTGACTTGGAAATATTCAATATCATTTTAACTTGATGTATTTTTTAAATACAAATTAATCTTAAATAATAGAGAAACAGATTTCATCCTTACATTGTGCCAGCAGAAATGCTAACAAAACTTTAGATTTCTCTAAAATCAGAGGTTAAAAACAGCCCCTTCCAGTCAGTTAAAACCATGCCCCATGCATATCCTGTGCAGAGAAACTTGAATTCAGCCTAAGGCAGGTGTAGACAACCTTCGGCACTCCAGGTGTTATGGGCTACATATCCCAGAATGCTCTTACAGCCATAATGCTGGCAAAGCATCAGGGAAGATGTAGTCCACAACATCTGGAGTGCCAAAGGTTGTCTACCCCTGGCCTAAGGGAAAGCAATATCTACAAGGGGAGGAAAGGAGAAGGGGCAGGTAAGTGCTCCAGCAACAGAACTCTGAGAAAGAGACAGAATTATTTACTGCAATAGCTATAGACAGAACATCTGAGAATGGAAAATAAAACAGATATGTTTTCTTTACATCCCATAAAGCCACCATAAAATGTTGGGGACTTAACCTGTTAGGGGAAGCAAGCCTGTACTTTCCAAACAGTGCTATGCAAGAGAGGTGTGTCTTACAGCAAGAGTGACACCCACTGAAAACATGATTGATGTTCTCAGCAGGAGACAGGGGTAATGGAAATAGAATGAAAATATGATTTGTTAATATTCTTTAGGAAAGAAACGCTTAATTGTACATCATTAGTCAAGCCAGATTGTTAGATAACTGGATACATATTTTACATGACGTGTTTACTCAAAGAGAATGCTTCAATGCCTTTATAAGTTGGACCACTCACAAAGTTATCTATATCAGCTTTAGATTTACAAATTAAAAGTGTAAAGATCCAAGTACATTTTTCAATCTGTGTAAACATTAGTCATAATTATCTTAGCAATAATCAGTCCATTGGGAAAAGATCTAATTAGAGAGAGATATCAATATTAATTTATGTAACAAAGGTTCATGAAGAAGTGCCAAATGTAAAAAAATAATGAGGATGCAATTTAAAAAAAAGTGTTATTTTTCCAGAATATCATTTTTAATACATTACAAAACATGAACACATTATTTTAATATATTGTTATAGAAATATCAGGAATGAGTATTGAGCAATAAGGTTTATTTACTAAACTGGGACATCAGATACTTATTTTATCAATCTCAAAAGAATAATAGGCTAACAGTCACAGGGTAAGAGTCACAGAGGAATAATTGCCCATAGAGCTATCTTACTGGCTATAGTATAAGAGGATATATAGAATAAATGAGACTATATGAGAAGGTTTAGCATAATCCATTCATTGGTAATGAAACTATTGGTCAATATGTTAATTTGGGTGAAACACTATAAAATATGAACCAGTTTCTATTGTGATGTTTTGCCGAAAGATTTAACTAGATATATCTTTGTTCTATGATTTTTGCTGCATGTAAAAGAAAGAATAGTAAAATATGCAATAGAATACAAATAAGATTTTTTTTTTTAAAGAAAAAAAAGTACAATTTAATTATAATAAAATATATGTAAGTTTGGAGTTTTGTGTAATTACATTTAGGACAAGTTCATTACACTTCTGTTGATCACATATATGGTGTTGATGAAGGTATATGCTTTCTTCAAGGAGATATTTTGTTTAGTTTTAATGCTACAACTATGACTGTTTAAAATTTCCACTCTCTTACGGTACCAGAAAACAAACCTGTAATATGACAGCAATACTACTGTTTCCCAATTAACAGAAAAAAAAACTTGTAAAGTTTAATGTATTAAACACATGCCTATTTTTATCTTAAGATGTCTCACTTCATTATTTCACAGTGAGAATTAAAAGACGTATCTTACTTTCTAGATAATGACTAGTATACCTTCCAAAATTTCAAAAGGCCAAAGAGGTACGCTCTCATAGTAGGAGTGTGGCCAGAGGCAGGGCTGCTCTGAAAACAATTTGTGCAAATAAACTGTCGTTTATAGCAAGAACAAAGTATTTTATTTACACAGACATTTATAGTAGTTTAAAGACACATTACTGTGAATATTATTGCTGTGGCGTTCTGCTGTACACTTAGACACACCAATAATATGGAGCTCCTAGAAAAGAGGGACATAAGGATAAAAATGAGGGATTTGGGACCAAAATAGGGACTGTTCCTCTTAAATAGGGACATTTGGGAGGTATGGACTAAATACCGCTGTGTATTCTCATTCACTGATAGAAAATACTATAAAAGAAAAAGATAGGACTGAGCGAATTTTGCGAAAATGTGTTTATGCATTCATATTGCTTAAGAATAATAGGGTTTTGAACAACGTTATTCTATAGTATCACCAGTCTGATCATCGCATTGGGTTTGGTCAGTAACCTTGTATGGGGAGCAAATATTCAGGGTTAATTGTGGTAAAAGAACATTCATTCTAGAACACCATATCTAAGTAAAGATGTGTTATTCCTTTAGGGTAACTGCTTACTTTATCATGTTACATTTTTTGTGAGCTGAAAGGCAGAAAAGCTTTCATTTAGATTAATCATTCTGGGGAATGACAAGCATATAATCCTACAAGGTTATTGACCCCTTTTCAAAATGTGGCTTTAGCCCATTTATCAGTCCCGGAGGATCTGCACTAAGTTAATGCTGACTTTTATTTTTGAGTGCTGGGTTAAGATACACTAAATGGATGAGATACTGAAATGGAAACCCAATCACAACATTAAAGTCAAAGTTCACCAAGATACAAAACATATATCATCACCAGGTCTAATAATTAACAAAGTACCAATGCACTCATCAGCTTTGATGATACTTCTATAATGTAAAAAATTAGATGTTGGTATATCCCTAAGAACAATCAGACGTTTTACCAAGTGTACTATCTGGGTAACACCAAAATTAAAAATATAGGAATTTAGAAAAATAATAATGAATGAGTGGAAACAGATTTGCCAACAGACAAAATAATCCAGTAAAGTTTGAATGGCTGTGTACAAATGGGGCAAATCCATTTGCTGCTATATGGGGCCACTCTGATTACAAAGTCTGTACATTACTTACTGTATGTAACAATGCCTGGGTTTTTATGGAGCAGTATGCATTTGAGCCTGAATTTGGCATAGATTTCAGCTGCAATACAGACTGGGATTGTAAAAACTGTGCCTGGATGCTTTAAATACAATCCTGCAAGGTAGTAGATCCCCAGGTGGCAATGCATCATGGGATCAATGCAATTGATCATTTATCTTTTGACCACTTCTACATATATTGCAATAGTGCTCGACATTAGTTATGTTACTGGGCATACCCCAAAAGTGTACCAAATCTTCTATTGTCAGTGAGTTTATTTTGGACTTTATACAAAATCATCCGTTTGACACAATATTCAATCTTTCATTCTTGTATGAATTTATTTATTTAGTTTTTCTGCCTAATATTCAACAAGTCCATTCTTAACACAAAAACACTCTCCCCATGTCACAAACCGATATTAAAAAAGTCTTGCATGAATCACATTGCACAAAATAAGCTGTAAGGTGTCCACATGCTTAGATTACTTTAATTTTTTTTAAAAATAATATATGATGCTATGCCTATATATTTTTTAAGAAATGGAACATCGGTTCTAGGATATATATATATATATTTGTGTGAATTAATTTTTAAAAGAAGCTTTCTTTGGGCGTTTTATGTGTCTAGAGCAGGGGTTCCTAATTAATTTTTCTCGTGGAACCGTTTGGCATAATGTACCAACATTGTGGAACCCCCCGAAAAAATAAATTTGCGCTGTAACACAAACCTTTACATTAACAGAGCGTAAGGATTAATGAACAGATTGTAGTACTTAGTAGCAGGTGTGCTTCTGTGTGTAGAGCTGGTATTTGTATATAATTTTTGCATTTTAATACAGGGTGTGTTTGTATATTGATGGAAACATTTAAATACATAAAAGGAATCAACACAGTAAAGGATGAGACTATATTTAAAAGAAGAAAAACTACCACAACAAGAGGTCTGAAATTAGAGAGGCAAAGGTTTAAAATTAATATCAGGAAGTATTACTTTACTGAGAGGGTAGTGGATGCATGGAATAGCCTTCCAGCTGAAGTGCTAGAAGTTAGCACAGTATAAGCAAGCATGGTATAGGCATCAGGCTATAATATAAGGCAAGGGAATAAGGAATGTGTTTAGAAAATTGGGCAGACTAGATAGGTCGAATGGTTCTTATCTGCCATCACATTCTATGTTTCTATGTTTCTATGATGCTTGCATTTACGTGCAATGATGTGTTTGGATGTAGTGTTGGATTTTAAATGCGGATGTACATTTGTGTGTATTATTGTTTTTTGAGTAATGGGTATGTTTGAGTGTTTGTATATAATGTATATAATTTTAGAGTTGGAGTTCAGGGGTGTCTTTGTATGTCATGTTTGCAGGGGTTTGTTTGCATGTTGGTGTTTGATTGCTGGGATGTCTACACATACACACTTACAAAGATATACATACATATTAACAAACAGAAACACACACAGATACACACACTGGCACGTACACACACTGACACAGATACACACACTGGCACGTACGTACACTGACACACAGACACACACACTTAGATATGCTGACACAAATATACACACTCTGGCACAAAAGATATACACACACTGACACATACTCAGATACACACTTGCACAAATACATATACTGGTACATACATACTGACAGATACACTGACACACCGATACACACTGGCACATACACACACTGACACACAGATACACACACTGGCACATACACAAACTCAGATACACACACTGACAGATACACTGACACAAAGATACACACAATGGCACACAGATACCCACTTGCACACAGACACTCTGGTACATACACTGGCACACAGGTACACACTGGCAATACACACACACACAAACTCAGATACATACACACTGATACACTGACACATAGATAAACACACATACACACACACTGACAGATACACTGACACAGATATACACTGGCACATACACACACTGGCACATAGGCACAACGATACACACACTGGCACACACGCACACACTCGGTTATACACACTGACATACATGGACACACAGCTAAATATTCTGGCACAAAGATATACACACTGGTACATACACACACACACACACACACACTAACAGACACACCGGCACATACACACACTGGCACATACAAACACACTCAGATACACACACAAATAAACACACTGGCACAAAAATGTATACACACACTGGCACATACAATCACACAGATGCACACACTGACACACACACACACACACACTGACAGATACACACTGACACATGCACACAGATACACACACTACTTGGGCCACCCTATCGGGAAATCGCTGCTGAACCCCAGTTTTTTTCTTGCAGAACCCTAGAGAACACCACCTGGGAAACGCTGGGCCTAGAGTCTCTTTTTTTTTTTTTTTTCAGTTTCTGAAAGTGCCAATTTCAATAAAAATCAGCACATTTATAACTGGACTAAGCAACACCTCGCTGGCTGTCAGAGAGCCAGGGAGGTTTTATTAGTTCTCCAGATGCTTCAGAATAGAGCTGGAGCTCATTCAGAAGTCTATGAAGGAAAAGCCACATGCATAAGCTCACAGCTTACCCATAGACATTGCTCAATAAGATGTCTCTTATTGATCAATCCACTGGCACAGTCTGAAAGTCTGTGCCAGTGATAAAGGGAAGGGCTTGCAATGGCTGCAGGTAACAGATCTGCAGCCTCTGCATGCATGCATACATGGATGTTTTATTTGGGGTTATATCTAAATAGTGGAGAAAAAGTTTGTTATCAATGGAGTGTTCCTTAAGGTGTCTGAATTTAATACTACGCTGAAATCATTCATGTTTTTACAAGTTTACTTCCACTTGCTTTGTCAGTGTCTTTTGACAAAAATCATCATTTCACACAACCCACGGAGCGTAGTGGGAGAAAATCAGCTTCCTTAGAAAAAAAAACAAAAAAACTTGACACATTTAATTTACACATTAGTATAAACTGTGAAATCCTACAGAGGATAAAATTAGTACCTTTCATGAAGCATATGTATGTGATGCTAATTATAAACTGTTAGTAGTTCAAGTCGTTTAAAACCAATAAGCTAACTATTTCACTACCAAGTTATTTTATTTTTAAAAGAAGAATGTACTGTATATTTGAATGATCGGCTGTATTCCTAGATCTTTAGCTTAACCCCTTAAGGACCAAACTTCTGGAATAAAAGGGAATCATGACGTGTCACACACGTCATGTGTCCTTAAGGGGTTAAGGTAGAACATCAAGGTTTGCATCACTAGTTACCCCTTATGCAGGGCTGTGAACCGAACCTGCCATACACAAATTGTGAATCACACTTAGATAGATAAAGATGTAATCTACGTACCTTGTTGGTAAAAATTGCCCAGTATTTAGATTAACTTCTTGATGTTAGAGCATTCCATGCTACACTAAAAATAGTGTACAACCATTGAAGAGGAGTGGACCAACATTCCACAGGCCACAATCAACAACCTGATCAACTATATGCGAAGGAGATGTGTTGCACTGCGTGAGGCAAATGGTGTACTGATACTGACTGGGTTTCGGACCCCCCAGACCCTCACAATACAGTACAACTGCACATTTTTGAGTGGCCTTTTATTGTGGCCAGCCTAAGGCACACCTGTGCAATAATCATGCTGTCTAATCAGCATCTTGATATGCCACACCTGTGAGGTGGATGGATTATCTCGGCAAAGGAGAAGTGCTCACTAACACAGATTTAGACAGATTTGTGAACAATATTTGAGAGAAATAGGCCTTTTGTGTACATAGAAAAAGTCTTAGATCTTTGAGTTTAGCTCATGAAAAATGGGTCAAAAACAAAAGTGTTGTGTTTATAATTTTGTTCAGTGTAATTTCATTGAAATTGGTTGATTAATAAAAAAGATATTGACTCCTCAAAACCTACTCTGAATTTTGGCACACCCTGCATAATTCTGTTGAGAGGTAGGAATTTTAACTAGACAAAAGATATGTAAAATATTAGATATTGCATGACATGCTCAATGTTTGATGGCTAGCAAAAGCACTGGTTAATGCAATGCTTTTTGTGGCAAGTCCTATGTTTGAAAATATAAAAAGAGATTTGTTGACTATAAACTGTCAATTGTGGTAAACTAGAAACCTAATTGTATCTTGTAATAGTAAAGTTGAACAGATAGTTGAATATCAGAATATTCCCAACTATATTTTGGTCTACAATTTGCTATTTGATGATCAATTCACAGTTGAGTTCATATTGAATAATCCTCTTAATGGATAGAACTGTGCATGCATTCAGGGTAGGCTACAGACTACACACAGCTCATGGGAGATGCAGAGAAGGATTAAGAACTCACAGGACCCTATTCAGGTTTCCAGATTGTTCTCCTTCACTCTTAGTATAGAGCTGGTGAATGGGGCCAAGTTCGGCCAAGTATCTTCATGGTGCCTGCCCTCCTGTCTAACCATTGGTACCCAGGTGGCCTCCTTATAATGGCATATGGCTAATCTGGTCTTGGGGAGTGATGTAAATTTTACTTATGTTTTATATCAATTTTACTTATTACACATCTAAAACCTTAAAATGAAGATAAATTATACAAAAAAACACAAAATTTTTTTCAAACTTAGTACCAAAAAGAATATGAATAAGAATAAGAATATGAATTAATAAATACAATAATAGGACTAATAAGAGACATATCTGCTGAATCAGTAAAAACACCTCCCTCTAATGTGTATAAGAAAGTAACATACAATTTAAACCCAATGACAGTGCTACACACATAGGTGATAAAATTCTTAAAATACAATTTTTATTCACAATCATTCACATGATTTGGAGACTATATCTACAACTTGTCTACAATTTTTACAAATACTTTGTAAGAGAAAGAAACTATTTGTTGCACATTGAGGCACATTCTGCAGACTTTAGAAGTGAGACAGCTATATTGAAAAAACTGTGATTTAAATAACTTTGTTATTTGTTTGTACTTATGCACAGATCCAGTATTTCAATGTTAGGGCTTTGTTATTAAGGTGTAATATTCTAGAGTGTTTTACTCTTTTAGGATTTTATTTCAGGATATGTATCACCTATTTTAGTGCTCTCAGTGGGTTTAAATTGTATATTTAAAACTTAGATTTTTTTTATACTATACATTACTTTACTATATATTCAAGCACTTTCTCATATTATTCGGCCAAACTCTATTCTTCTTCAGTGTAAGATTCTGTGCTCTAGTATATAGTAGACAATTTTGCAATCCATCCTCAGAACAACACTTTATAATTTATCTACAACAAAACTAAAGTTTTCAATACAGCACTCACATTTGTGCACTGCGTGCATTACATTAACAGTCCAGAGATTGATAATGATATCTATAACAGTTTTAAATAACTTTATTTGAGAAATATGTAATTTAACTGTAGTTACTGCATGTGGCCATTATGCTTAAATGCAGACATTCTGTTTACATTCAGTTACTTTTTAGTAAGCTGCACTGTGTGTAATCCCCTCAGGGTTCTTATAAATACATCTAAGCAAGGCATTTTATCATTTTTATTTACCAATTTTTGTCACATCTACTGTATGTGATAAAACGTGCCTTTTTGCTTCTATACTAACATTTCACACCCTGTGTGAATTATTGCAAGATAAAGAATACTCTGCATTGTCTAAAGCTGGAAGTGGAAGTGAAAAATAAAGATTTTGTAAATTTACATAATTTTACTTTTTAAGTTTGTCTTTAAGGCAATCTATACACAAAATACACGTTACGCTAATATTTTTTCTATCAAAACTTTCTCAGGAGTGAAGGGGTTAAGTTCTCACTTTTAAATTTTTAGTGCAGTCATTTAGAGAAAATTATAGGAAATTTAACTTCTTAATAGGTTTGCTATGGAACTATTGTACGGTGAAATATATTTTGCTATTTTGTTTTTTTGATTATATACTTTTAAGTTTTTACATTCATTAAAACAGATCTGTTAGTTCTGAGTTTAGCACAGCATAAATTATGGGTAGTGTAAGATGGACTTGCTCTGTTTTTTATGTGCCTCTAAAAATGCAAACAAGGGTAAACTCTGAATGCTGGTCAACATCTGGATGCTATGTTAATAACGTTAATAATTCATCAAACTGGTGGGTCCTAATTTAATTTTACATGGGTGATAAATATACTAGCTGCAATTTCACAATTTCTTACTGCTTAAACCACTCCACTCATATTGTTTAAGAGATAGGTATTGCAGCTATTGTTGTCTTGGTTACCTGTTAGTAAATTGATTAAAGATTTTTCTCCCTTTGCAAAAAAAAAAAATAATCTTTGATAATAATAAAAAAAATAACTCCTCATAGCCCAACACAATGGCAATAAAATAATAAAAAATAAAGCCACCATTGTGAAAATGTACAAAAGGATCAACACGTTCCATATCATTGATGGGAAAGTATATAATTTACGATTTTACACGTATATGCCCATTTTAGTTTGAGTAAACAGCTTTTAAACCAGAAGGAGCATATAAATGCCCATATGGATTGGACTACATGGTCTAGATTTTTTTTCCCCACCTGATTTGTTTTAGAAAAATTATTGCATTTTTCCGTGTATAAGACACCTCCATGTATAAGACGACCCCTACTTTCTGAGCCCAAAATTAAAAAATCAATATTTTAAACATCAAATAGCGCAACTTTGATATTTTAGAGGTGACTTCTGAGGAGAACAACACACTTCTGATTCTCATGCCTCCCCTGTGCTATGGTACTCTGTGAAGTTAATGACTCTACTGTGCATGCTGGGAGACTACAGCTCCCACAGTACAGCAGGTGGTGTGAGGGCATGCTGGGACATCACACTAGTATTTTCTCTGCTCCCTGATCCCCATTTCCTCCCCATGAATATAAATCAGAAAGCAAGACCTACCTGAGGTGGAGCAAACCTTAATATGGCTGCTCCTTTTATGTTGTGGCATGTCTCTGGAGCTCCATTGCTCTTAAGTGCTGATGTGTGTTGCAGCTCCCACGCATATCGGGACCTCTTCCTCCTTGCCAGAGCATTTAGAAGTAGATCGTCAGGATTGAGGCAAAGTATGTGCGTGGGCCGTGGCACATTGAAATGCGGCAGGCTCCATCTTAACTTAGGCCCCGTTTTTTCAACTCCTGCAGTGTATAAGACGACCCCCAATTGTAGACTAAATTTTTTTCGAAAAAAACAAAGTCCTAAACATGGTGATCTCTAACACTTTTTAAAGGAGGAGGGTAGTGTGGTTTATTGTGATAGAAGTTAGAGTCTTGAGAACCTACTCATTGTTGGTTAACAAATAGAGATTTGGGGAGAAGGAATTCTCACAGTAGGGGTGTGGGATGGCATGATGATAGGAATAGACCACTTTACTAGGTTTGTGCTTTGAGGAAAAAAACAAACATTGACATTTGTTGATGTCAGTCTGTGAACTGTACTAGTAAATATTACTCCCAAGATTATTCATTAAAGTGAGAATTGTCAGGAATTAAAGTAAGAATTGGCGTATATTCATATTAGTAAATTTAAAGTGAATCTCAAATTTAAGGACAAAATAGCTGAACTAAAACTATTCTCCAAGTCAGATACGCCTCCAGTATGACTATTTTGGTCAATAATTTACAATTCACTTTCAGGGTTATTTAACCCTCTAAATCCGGAGGGCGTACATTTACGTCCTTTTTAAAGCGGCTCTAAACGCCGCAGGACGTAAATGTACGCCCTCCGGTTTTTATTTACTTACCCGGTCGCCGGCGATCCCACGCCGGCGATCGTGGTTGGGGGGACTCCCAGGGAGCCCCCCGCGGCACCTCCGTCCTCCTGCAGCCCTCCCGGCCATGTGAGAGTGAGGTCCTTGCGAGGACCTCACAATCACATGGCCGGGATAGCTGGCTGCAGCATTGCCAGCAGGGGGACTAACTGTAATGACCGTTAGTCCACCTGCTGGCTGAAATCAAATAAAAATAAAATAAAATAAGTGTAAAAAAAAATAAATATATACTTAGATCATATATATATATATATACTATATATATATGATCTAAGTATATATACACATATACATACACACACATACACTGTCTAGGTGTATTTTAATATTAATATATATATAATTATATATATATATATTAATATCAAATTACACGTAGACTGATACTGATTAAATATATATATAATTATTGTTATATATATATTTATATATAATATAAAAAAAAATATGTAAATACGTAAAAAAATAAAATAAAAAAATAATTGAAAATAAAATATTAAAAAATATATAGATGTGTTTTATTTCGTTCTAACTGTATTGTGATATTAATATATATATTTATATCAAAATACACGTAGAACTAAATAATATATATATATCTATATACATAAATATATACGTATATATCACTATATATATACCTATATATAAATAAAAATATAAAAAAAAAAATTATATATGTTTAAGGCCGTAAGGCCTGTATTTGTGGGAGGAGTTAAGCGTTCCATATAAACGCTACTCCCCCCCTTCCTACCTGCCGTGTGCACGCTGTTCACTCTCAGTGACAGCCGAACTTCCGGTCTTCGATCAGGCTCTTCCGGTCCTCGCCTCTTCCGGTCCGGCTTCCTCTCCGTTCCCCCGCTCCTCCGCCAAGGTATTCAGCAAATAGCCGCGCTCAGGCTATTTGCTGTTCGACGCTTTCCAGCAACCGTGAGTTTTTCATTCCGGTCCCCTCCACATCGCTCTGTGGTCATGGGGGACCGGAACACACATGTCAAGGATGCCATTTCTTCGCTTGTTTCAGCTTTCTGTTACATATTCCGTATCGCAATACATTGGGACGTATCCACTAAACAGCACAATGCAGGGAGCAGTCACTTTCGAACACCTGTCTGGGGGGGGGGGGTCCTACAACATCCCTTACCCCTTCAAGGTCTCATTACATTTCAGATCCAAACTTTAATTTTGCTAGGGGTATACATATAAATCCTCTTGAGAAAAAAAAAATGCTCATGCTGGTATAGAGGCTATGCTCTTCTACTGTGTGGGTTAAGGAAGGGATGCCAGTAATTTATTTTTTTTCCTATATCATGCACGGCATATTGGTTTCAACGTCCACTCATACTTTCCATGATGTTTTCATGTATCAGTGCGAAGACCTAGTTCATTCGGCTGGTATCTCCACCTAGTGGTTTTATGGTGTCTGCTGTTTTGTTATGTGTATATATATATAGCTTCCCTGCCGTCCTGCTTCCAGGCTCATCAATGGTGTATCTGCAATGGGTGCTTCCCATGTCATACTACTCAATACCTGGCACTATGCATGTACGGCTATTGGGTCAAGTTAATCTAACAATTAAACACTGTACGTGTTGCATTTTTTTTTCTCCAAGTGTGCACCGACGCTTTTGCAACTCCTGTTATACATGTATCGAATTACCTCGGGTTCAGGCGTTACCGCCATTGGACATTCCCCGTTAATTACGATTATTGTTGCATACTGTCATTTGTTTTCTTTAGACAATCACTAGTTCGCTGTTATCACCTGTTTATTTCAGGTACACTTAAGTTTCGTCCACGTTTCAAACAACTGCCCGGACTAAGGCCACGTTGTTACACGATGGGGTATCAAACCGACTACTGACGAACAATCAGGTAATCGGTGGGAATGGCCTCATTCGGGCTATTCCCGCCATACAACGCCTGTGCATGTTATGACCTATACTTCATACGCTCAAACTCACGAACGATCTAACTCATGTACGCTTGAAACTCAAACAATACGATTTGTGTGAGACTGGCAATCAGGTTACGTTTTGGCAAACTATTTGTTTTTGGTAAATAATATCAATTATGTCTGTATATTTATGCGGAAATATGATCGTTGCAGGTACCACTTCCATAGTTTTTCATATTGGCACCTATTACATTGCAACCTGTATACAGTCAGGATAATTGGGATTTCAGTGTTTTCCTTAGCAATGTTGCAATTTTCTGTAACTATCAGTTTCACTGTTTCGGGCTGCAGCCAAACACGGGTGTGATACATTAATAACTTGGTTTAAACAGGTTTTCAAATGTTTCTTTTTATTTATTGTGGTCTTACATTGTAGGTAATGCCATTAGGGTTTAAATCACGGTTGACTCAGACTGATCAGTTGACTGTATAATTGCCTGTCTCAATTACAATTACATAAGTTCCGCAAATGTTACTGTTTTAACCGTGGTTATCTATTATTCAGCCGCTTCACCATGTGATAATCATTCTCTCACTGTTATCGGACTGCTTGTCCTGTCACTCCCTGCTTTGGCTAAGGTAGTAAATATGTAATACCCTTGTTGTGGCATCAACTCTGTAAGTTGTACAATACAGGCTAGACTTTCAGGTAAATGTTTTTCGTGTCTAAGGAAACAAACAATGTTTTATTAGTTTCACAATTACAATTGTTGTTCATATTGTCATCTGCTATCAGTAGTCAATTACTGGTTCGCTGTAGTCGCCTGTTTCTATCAGGTATCAATGTGTTGTCGGTCACGTTCCCAACAATTGTTACACAATTGGCCGTTAGTCAAACAATTGTAACCTGTTTCTATCAGGTTTAATGTCATTTTCTTCGCTTTCCAAACAACTGCCTCTGCTAGGCCACGTTGTTACACGATTGGGTATTGGGGTACGGGGGCTTGATTCCTGCCTTGCCTCGTCAGGCCACGGCTACACTCGACAACTCTTCATTCGTACTCGCTACCTGTAACAATCGTATTGTTACTCACTACCTTGCTAAGTTCACCCTCCTCTCTCCATCAGCTACTACAACGTTTCTGGGCACAACACCTTCTTACATCTCCTTTCAGGTTATATAGTAGCCATCACGAGAATCCTCGGCTCCCTCTGGGTCTCTCGATACTGTACTATCAGCTATTTCTCCATAGTACTTCACTAAACTGCACATCATTTTCTTTCCCTCAACTTCAGTTCCTTTCCTCTTCTTTCTTCCTCCTTTCACTCCCTTCTTTTCCTCTGTCTCTGTCGGGGGATCTACGGGTACCTATCATTAACCACTTCTTGGGTTTACCAAGCACGTTACGTTACCCCCTTATCAAGCCCCCGTCTAGGGTCAGAGAACTGGCTAGCTAGGGTTAGGAGCTGGCCTTAGCTGTACAACGTAGCTGGACCCGCAAGGCCAACTCCCCAATCTCAACACGGAGATTTTCGCCCCTCGACCCAAATCATAGTTAGAGCCTCGCATTCACCCACCTATCGGGTTGTAGTTAGGGCCTCACCTGACACGGCCACACGTTTTTAGATCTTTTACTGTCACCTAGAGGCCGCCACCCCGCCACCATGCTAGTGGCTCGAGCCCCACGCCCAAATCATAGGTAGAGCCTCTCTCCAGCCGCTTGGCAACTAGCAGGGCCTCACTTGTCACGGGGTAGTGAGCTTTCGCTTTCGGCACTAGTTAGCCAGCCAGTTCTATATTACTTAACCATATTGTTGTTATTTGAGTTCATTGTTGTTGTCATGTTCTTTTACAGGAATTCTAAGAAGGCTACATCGGACAAGGGATTGCAGCATTTCATATCTATTAGGGTCTACTAGCCAAGAGTCACTCAGTCTCGTACATCACCCTAGTCACAACACTCACGCATTATCTACATTTCAGCATCCCCTTCCGGTCACTCGGCTATTGGGGCTCGACACGAGTGATCATCTGGAACGTTATTCGTTGCTCTAAGACACTTATACAGGGTTGTGACATTCTTACAAGACTCAGTGGACCATGACATCCACAGGCATGCTGTTCACCCAGTAGTCTTTTTCTACTTTTTTGCCACCTTTTATTCAAACCTTCATACGCACACGATCGCACTATACCGAACTGACATACACGTATCTGACAAGCCTTTCAAACCATACCCCATATTAACATAAGGTATCAAAGATAAATAGTTGGTCTCACTCCACAGTACGTTCGTACACAGACGGGAATACTGGGCAGTATCAGTCTCCCTAAACTACATTCGCGCCACACAACCAGGTCCTAAATCTATGTGCCTGCAACCATGCAAGGGTTCTGGAACCCTACAACTCCACGATCACAACTAATCAGACTAGTAAATCATGTCTCCTCAAGGAAATTTAAGAAGGTATAAACACTACATCGTGTCACGCCATCATTCAAACCAGACAATCAAGATACTTGATCTACTAATCATTCCCTAACTACTTCCAAATACGATTCTTCATTCGCACTCCTGTCATTAGAGTAGATAGGTCCACTGGCTCCTATTCTTCACGTCCTTTCTATAAACAGGACATCCAGTAGCAGTACACCGGTACCGACAATTAGAGGCACAAGGAATCAGCACATTATTCAGGAACATTCCCAACGCATAAGTAGTAAGACGAATTGTTAATTCTAGTGCTATAAGTGTGTTTTCTGGCATTTCCTTTTGCCCTCTTTTTCAGGCCTACCCTCTACGTCGGTTCCGGCACACCACACCGACTTGATTCCAATCACAAGGTATTTCACTATACGATATTAGCCGACCACAAGTTTAAGGCCGTAAGGCCTGTATTTGTGGGAGGAGTTAAGCGTTCCATATAAACGCTACTCCCCCCCTTCCTACCTGCCGTGCGCACGCTGTTCACCCCACCCACCTCTCCCTCTTATACAATTCATTCAGGGAGGCCCTCTTTTTCAGGCCTACCCTCTACGTCGGTTCCGGCACACCACACCGACTTGATTCCAATCACAAGGTATTTCACTATACGATATTAGCCGACCACAAATATACGTATATATACACATATGTATATATATATATACATATATTAATTCTACACATATATTTATGTAATAATTTTACATAATTAGGTATCCTAATTAATTACAATTAGCGGAACCTGCCTGACAACCCATGCCGAAAGTATAGGGAATTTAATTTGCTAGCACTATATTTAACCCTATAACTTTCCAAGACACCAAAAAACCTGTACATGGGGGGTACTGTTTTACTCGGGAGACTTCGCTGAACACAAATATTAGTGTTTCAAAACAGTAAAATGTATTACAACGATGATATCGCCAGTAAAAGTTACGTTTTTTGCATTTTTAACGCACAAACAGCACTTACACGGACGATATTATTGCTGCAATACTTTTTACTGTTTTGAAACACAAATATTTGTGTTCAGTGAAGTCTCCCGAGTACAACAGTACCCCTCATGTACAGGTTTTATGGTGTTTTCAAAAATTACAGCGTCAAATATAAGGCTTGTGTTTCTTTTTTTTCACATTAAAATTCGCCAGATTGCTTACGTTGCCTTTATGACCCCATGGTAGCCCAAGAATGAAAATTACCCCTATGATGGTATACTATTTGCAATAGTAGACAACCCAAGGTATTGCAAATGGGGTATGTCCAGTCTTTTTTAGTAGCCACTTAGTCACAAACACTTGCCAAAATTGGCGTTTTTTGCATTTTTCACACTCAAACAAATACTAACGCTAACTTTGGCCAGTGTTTGTGACCAAATGGCTACTAAAAAAGACTGGACATACCCCATTTGCAATACCTTGGGTCGTCTACTATTGCAAATGGTATGCCATTATGGGTGTAAATTTATTTCCTGGGCTACTATACAGTCTCAAAGGCAACGTAACCAATCTGGCGAATTTTAATTTCAAATGTAACACGCTATATTTGACCCTGTAACTTCCCAAAACACCATAAAACCTGTACATAGGGGGTACTGTTTTACACGTGAGACTTTGCTGAATACAAATATGTGTATTTTATTGCAGTAAAAGCAAACAGTATTATGACATTGACAGTTAAAATGTCATGTAGAACTAAAAAAATAAAAAAATCTTATTTTCTCCCATTTTTTTCATATTAAATTATGTTTCATATCTAAATATTTGATATTAAATGAAAGCCCTGTTTCCCCTGAATAAAATGATATATAATAAGCGGGGGTGCATTTAATATGAAAGAGGTGAGTTACGGTTGGACAGACATATAGCGCAAATGCCAGGTTTTGTTTACATTTTGTTTCGTTCACAACTTGTACATTTGGCTGCGGTCTTAAGGGGTTAATAAAGTGAGAATGCAAAGTGAATTTCAAATGGAAGCTCAAAATAGCTGAACTAGAGGTAGTGCAACCTGGGGAGACAGAGGTAGATTAGATGGAAGCAATAAATGCTTGTTGCGTACCATAATAGAAGTGATACCAGCGTCCTCTAACATCTTAAGCAGTAAAAAGGGTCATATAATGTAGAGAGGTGGGTAAACAGAAGTAGAGAGGGTATACACAGCAAAGTAACCAAAATACTTGTATTGATCTAAAATACACAACATAACATAACCATAATGCGTTTCACCAATATAGGCTTTCTCAAATGGAATAAAAAAAATTAAAACCTGGCTAGTTGGGGTTTATATAGGGGAAAGGTAGTTTAAAATTGGCGCCAAAATTACATTATAGGCAGTCCTCCAATCAGCAAAAATCATTATTATATACATTATAAATAAAATAAAACAGTGATATATATTGATAAATACTAACGTATGGACCAATAACAGTATATTTAGTAAAGGGGCAATGGAAGGAAAAGGCTGAGGAGGAGAAGGGGTCGCAAACCTTGAGAAGTTGATAAAAAAAAAAAGAGAGATAAAAAAGAGGAGGTGGGAACCTAGGGATATCAGTAGCCTGATTATGAGGTTGTGAGTGGGTCAGAATTTTAGGGCTCCAAGAATTTGTGAATTGTCACGGAGAAGCCATTGACAAAAGTGGTCTTGTGGATAATCACAAGTCTTAATCCTAAGAGTTGATAAACATATCCTGGCTGCCACTCTGTCTTTATATCTTGTAAGAGCTTTACTTGGTTAAAACCTATAGTTGTGACAAAGTGTCTAAGGAGTTTGCATCAAGTGAGGAATTAAAGTTTTAATTTCTCATCAGAAAGTGTAGTCAGCCTTACATGTAGGTAAATGTTTTTGTCTCCACATAAATTACAACTATCACATTCCTTATATGCAAAATAGACATCTACCTTAAAACAGCCTGTATAAGCCTCTTAAAAACGACTTACTTGGACATCAATGACAATCTAGTTAGTGATATTTATCAGCTCTCAATAAGTCTTTTATCAGTTTGAATTAATTAAAAGGCTTATCAGAAGCCAATAAATTTTGCTTCTAATAATACTTATTTTTGAAACAGATTTTTAAAAAATCATTATTATACATATACTTTTATCGAGGACATAATAATTGAAAAATGGCCCTGAAAAAAACTGGCACAATAAAGCTGTCAACATTTTTTCTTTTTTGTGTACTTCATTACTATTTTCTGCTAGCAGCACTAGCAGCCAGTGGGATAATAATTATAAAAGCCTGTGGGGTCAATGCAGCGTTATGCTCTGGGCAATTCTCTGGTGGGAAACCTTGAGTCCTGACATCCAGAGATTGTTCCAGACCATGAAAACCCCATACGTAGCAATGGTGTTCCCTGATGGCAGTGCGCCTTTCAGGAAGATAATGTACCCTGTCACACTGCAATAATAGTTTAGGAGTAGTTTGAGGAACTCGACAAAGAGTTCAAGGCCTTAGCTTCCAAATTCCTTCAAAGTGAGCATTTGTAGGATGTGCCAGAACAACAAATCCAATGCATGGAGGCTCCACCTCACAACTTGCAGGACTTGAAGGATCTGCTGCTAATGTCTTGATGTGACAGATACCACATGACATGTTCAGACTAATATAGATTTGTTTACTGTTCCTCCTGTTTACTCTTCTATTGGTTAACTTTTCTCAATTTATCTATGAACCAAATGGCAAGAAAATGTCCCTATATGTGTACTGCTAAATAGATACATAATGTTACATATCTATTTTGCAAAACACTGACCAATTATTTTTTTTGTTGGTTTGTCTAATTCGAGTCTTAATTTGATTTTCAGTCCCGTAATAACATATGACGGAAATTCGGGGGTCCTGAAACAATGGTTTGGCTGAACCAAATTTTCTCGTTGTGCATAAATCAAATATTGATATCTTTATAAATATATAAAAGACAACACATCCATACACAATTAAATTTCTTCTACAAATTGAATCAGATTGAAAATGACAGAAATCTTTGTGTATAATAAATAAACAAACATATAGAGAAAAGTAAATACATGAAAACTATGTTTTTTTTTAGCAAACCGCAAGTAAATAGAATTGTGGGAGTGGGAGCTAGAGAAATATACAAGAAGCATGCCAATTTAGAAGTGGAATCTTTGTGTAAATGACAAGCTTACAAGCTTTACCATTTCTTATTCCATTTCATTTTGTCACTTTTTTCATGGTATGTGAGTGATTTATGAGTTCCATATTTAGACACCGATAGCCACAGCTATTCAAAAGAGCCTAATGAAACTGAGAGAGTGCTGATGGACAAGCTCCTTGAGTAACAGAGTATCACGTGATGGAAATTTTGATGTTGCATTTTTATAGCTCCATAATTCTCTCTAGGTGCATTTCTGTATGCTGAAATTGTATGTGACACAATAAAATATTTAACCCTTGCTAATTTGTATCTCACTATAAAACCTAAGTTTGGTTACTGTTTGTGACATGGTATATAATAAGATACCTTAATGTCCTAAGGAATTTGGTAGTGGTATTGGAATGACACTCATGGGGACAACAATTTATTTCCTGAAAATGAAGAAACCTTAAGCTCTTTTAGAAGTTTCTGTAATCCTTGTTGGTTCTGAATGAGCCCCTCTGCCAATATTATTCAGTAGAAATGTTCAGGTTAAAGGTTACACTATGGATGATCAAGATGTTATCTACTTATGTCTAAGTTATGGGTACTGTTGCAGGGCTGTTTGTCTTTTCGAAGTAAAAGAAGAACCAACATGAAGGGGTGACCTGTGGAATTTGTTTTTGAATGGTCCGGTTCCTACTTAAAGGGACACTATAGTCACCGAAATAACTTTAGCTTAATGAATTAGGTTTAGTGTATAGATCATGCCCCTGCAATCTCACTGCTTTATTCATTTATTTATTAAGTTAGTTATTTAGGAGGTAAAATCACTTTTGTTTCTGTATATGCAGCCTAGCCGCATCTACCCTGGCTGTGACTGATTTCATTTCCAATCACTTGCAAATTAGTTTTTTTATCTCATGATTTGTAAATTGAACTTTAATTACACACATGAGGCTCCTGCAGGGTCTTGTAAGCTGTTAACAAAGCAGGAAATACAACATTCTAAATGAAACTGAATTTGCAATAAAGGAAGTGTAAACATTAGATGACTCCGAATAGGAAGTGTTAAGGAAGGCTGTATAAACAAAGTGGTTTAACTCCTAAATGGCAGAGAATTGAGCAGTGAGACTGCGGGGCATGATCTATACACAAAAATTGCTTAATTGCTTAATTAAGTTAAGTTGTTTTGGTGACTATAGTGTCCCTTTAACTCTGACTTGAGGTATTAGAGTAGTCAAGTAGAATAAAAGAATGTGGATGACGTAAAAAGGAAAACATTCATTGCTAATTAAACTTTTATGTTAAATGATATGATCAAACTTTTATGATCAATGTTGCCATTGAATTCCATAATATGGGAGGGTCCATCACATCGTGTTGTTTCACTAAGGCTGATTGAGAATCATTTCATACTTCTGATATCACCATGTCATAATATCAATCACATAATGCCACACATAATGCATGGAAGCAGTGAATATGGGGGTAAAAGGGTCCATAAGCAAAGTAGTGCGCCTGTAGTGTAGGAATGACTAAAAGGTAGATCTATAGATATTATAGAACTTAACCTCTCCTGATAGTTATGGTAATACCTGGTGTATAGAGTGTAGTGCCATTTATCCGTGGTGTCTAGTTCTCAGTGTTTCCACACTTTGCTGCACTAGTGACCATAGTGATGATTGTTTTTTTACACTAGTGACTCTAGTGATGATTGGTTTCTGCACTAGTGACCCTAGTAATAATTGGTTTCTGGTTGTCATTATATTCTGTATCGTAGATATATACTATTGCAAATGCAGTGTTATCATATTATTATCATGTATTATATGCAGTCATTGGGACTTGAAATAATAGAAATCTCTCAGTTTTCTAGTATTTCTATATCACGTTAAGCTGTAATAGTGTCTACTACTGAGAATTTTGTTTCCAGATAATGTATTGCACATACTCCAAGAGATATATTAAAACAAGAGAAATCTCAACGATTCCTTTATGGTAAAAAAAAAAATATTAGAAATACATCTTGCATTCTGTTAAAAAAGAGCATTCTGATCCATCTACCATTTATCATTGTGCGACTGATACTTTTTTCCCTTCTAATAAGGGTCAACTAATGTATTGTTTTGTCACTTAATTAAATGCTATTCGTGTGTACTGAAATAAAATGTGTCTAAACAATACTAGATAGAATAAATACATTGCCAACCTAGAAAACAATCTGACTTCCCAAAATAAAAACTTAGTAATGAAGATATTTTTGCCATGGATTTAATATACCGGTACATTGACAGCTATAATGTGCATCCACTCTTACTTTGGTATTTTCTGGTCCCCATCCTTTCTTTAACTGCTAAGTCCATACTTGGTGCCATTTTGTACTAATTAGCATAACCAGCATGGCATTCTGGGATAATGAAGGAAATACGATTATTTTATTTTAAATTGCTGTACCCAAGACAAACTTATCCAAGGTCTGCATTGTGGCGTATAAGTGATGCACAACAATTTATGATTTATATAAACTCAGAAGAAAATGTTGCTCCACACATGTATATTTTGATTGCAGTGGTGCTGATGAAATGAAGAAAAATGCACATATATTTTATTTTAAAATATCTTTTACTTTTAAAATAATACATATTTTTTTAAAGCTAAAAAAACACCTATGAACCCTAATTGAAGTGGTTTGTACTCTAAATTTAGAAGTAATTTTCACAAATATTTATTTATTTTTTGCATAAGAGTGTCATAAAGATATTTAATAAAAATACATTCACCAGAGCTACTGGTGCAAAAAGGGTCAAGTGATAACGTGTGAGTGGGAAGCTATGGTATCCACTTGATCTTTATAGAAAAATAGTCTACTATGGGCATTTCTTTACAGCCATTGTCTAGCAATTATGGTGAATCACTCTATCACTTCGAGAAAAAAAATGACAGCTCTAGTTAGTTAATTGTTCTGCTTGGTTATATGCAAAGAACAAAGGATTTCTTAGAAAGACAGTATGAGTTCTCTGTAATCATTAATGAAGACTAGAATTTTTGGAGGCTAGGACTATTTTCTCACATCTTTTTGTAGAGTAATCACAACTTGTAAGACACAATTGTGGGAAATAAAACACAGCTGAGCATAAAGGGCTAAATATAAGTTCAGTAAAGTGCTCTAGAAGTGAGTCAATGTTTTTTTGAAATTACTTTAATGTGTTGCCTATTACGATAAATATATAAGGATATCTGGTAACTTCTGTATTTCATTTGTCACTTCCATCCGCATAAATGAAAATTTCTCAACCTGGCATTAGTGTCACACGGTCATTATTAAACTAGGAAGAAGTGCACCCTGTTTTCCTTTAACTTATATAGACGTACTCCTGATCACTACTAATCCTACTTGCTATGACAAAACAGAATATTCTTGTTACCAATACCACGACAAAAGAATATCTGTAGATTGGATTATTCATGTGGCTTGCCAAGTAATATTAATAGTGATATTAATAGCTTGCTCTACAAATATAATAATCTGGAAAAGGTACTCCAACCTAGAAATGGATAATGTATTACTTCAAGGCCTCTCATCTTCTGCTTCTGCATAAATTATGGATTGACCTCAAATAGTTGGAGGGACATGCCCATTGTCCTCTCTGTCTTGGCTCCCTACTACCCTGGCCTGTATTAAGTTCACTGCCAACCCAACCAACTCTCCTACATTGAAAATTTGGTCTAAGTAGCATCACACTCACGCATGTAGCACCTCCTCCGTGTGATGCTTTTCCGGCCTATTCCACTCAACTTACCTCCGACTGGTTTGGTCTTAGCATTCTTAGTATTCTCCACATTTTCAATATTTTTCACTAGGGGACCCTCAGTGATTTGCAACAGCCAACCACTGACATTACAATACCTTTTCTACTATTACTTTATTATGATAGATTGTGCAAATATATTCATAGTACCTTTTAGGATGTGCAACCTGATCACTCATTAACACATTTGAAAATCTTTGTCAGAAAACTGAACCTAATTTTCCTGGTATATCCCAGATATACTGTTTATGTTGTCCCATTGAACTAGCCTCCTGCCATACAGAGCCAAATGGGAGAAAGAATTATGCATCACTTTTCTGACAAGCAATGGCAATAAAATTTCTCTTTCATGTAATGTTGCTCCATTTCTTCACGTATTCATGAGATGGCATATAAATTGTCATCTTATCCAAGCCTACCAAGTCTGGCATGTGTTGGAGATGTAAACAGCACTTAGGTACATAAATCCATATTTGGTGGCAATGCCCCTTGATTGCTTCTTTTTGGTGACAAATACATTCAATCATCCTTTCAGTGGTCCATGATCCACCTCCTTTTAAGTCACCGGTCACAATACACAATCTCCTGGTAGATACTTCTGTTATATAGTAATGCTGCTCTAGTAGTGTGTTATTTTAATAGGCGGTGGTCTAGGTATAACCAACCAAACCATCCCCAAGCAAAGAAGGGTTGACCACCAAAATTCCAAATTGAGTGGGTGGCCCACTTGTGTTCATAAAATAACTAACAATCTCACAAAAAGTTGTTTCAAATTAAAAGAGAAAGAAAGAAAATGGTGCAATTAAAAACTAGTTACTTTATTATTATTTAATATAAATACTTTCGGCAAAAGAATAGCAGATTAGTAATCTGTGGGATTTTTTACTGCCTTCCTTTTCACCCATTGCATTCCCTATTCTTCTCTCCCTCCACCATCTTACCTCTCTGTTAACAACCAGATGATATAAACACTACCTTCCCCAGTTTTTCCATTGGAATAATGAAAAATGTAAAACCGTGAGTTGTAATATTTACACATTGTGGATGCTTAATCTTGAACATCTGTATTTTATCTACATTATCAACTCCTTTGTTCAATATTTTGCATCATAATGTGCACCAATACCTAAAATATATGTTATTTCTACTCAGTAAAAATTTGAAAGTAATGGAGTAATTTTGTATAAAATGTAAATGGCTTCAATTATCTACAAAACATGGTCTTCAAGCACGAACCTGTGTACAATACCCTAAGAAGTGAGCCCTGCCTGGTTTCTCTTTTCTTCTTTATTGCTTTTTTTTCTCACTACTTTAACTTATTTTCCTCTAATACTTTTTATTTTAAGTATCATGTTATATAATGTGGCAAGCTAAATTGGTCCAATTTAGTTGAGCATTACTATTTTTCTTAGTGACTCCTTTGAATCACTTTCTTTGAGAAGGGGGTGCAGTTGTTATGGATAAATTATTCAACGGTAGTGGAATTTTTTAGAACTCAAGTTTATGGAATTTTATTACATCTATGTATTTTATAGTAATGGGTGGCTACACTGTTTTTTTGTAGTTAATTTGTAGTTAATTTTGTTTCTTTTCGCTACATAACAGCATTATAATAAACTCAAATTCAAGAATCATTTCTTAAGGTGACATTAGTTGATGCTGCAGTAAGATGTGTTTTGTAGATTGGTGCTGCAGTAATCAATACATTCTTTGTTTATGTAGTGAGAAAATCTGAACATTTTCTGGTAAAATATTTATGTATTTCATACAGGAAACTTCTCCAGGTTGTCTAAAATGACTTTCAATTTTTTTGTTTCTCTCAAAGAATTTTTCAAACATAAAACCAATGTCACTCTAAGATAAATAGTTTTGAGTTTCAGTGGTAAAATAAAATATTATTCTGAATGACGTTTCAATGTACCATTTGTAATTCTGTCATAAGTGAAATGTTTTGCACATTACCGTGGTTGTCACTTCGAAAGTGTATGAACTGGGCTGGCCTTGTAAAACATTTAGAAAACCACATTGTCATTAAACATATATAATTATGTCGAAAAGAGTCATACATCAAATTGTTTAAACAAAGCAACCTCTTCTTTTATTTTTCTTTATATATGGTTCTCATATTACCCATTTCAGTATCCTTACCTTTAAAAAGTCAACTCTTTGGACTATATTGATTGGTCTATTTTATTGATTATCTATCTACCTGCCTATCCATCTATCTACCTATCCATCTATCTATCTACCTATCCATCTATCTACCTATCCATCGATCACTGGCTAGTGGTGATGAATAGTACTGATGTCTATGCACAAAGTATTTTCAAGTTTGAAACAAATTATACATCTAAGCAGCCATCCAAACTCTTTTAAATGTCCTAAAAGAGTGTAAAATCTTAACAGGTACACGTGGGTACTGTAGTTTAAAACATAACTGCTACAGAATCATGTTTCCTGCTAAGAAGAAATATAACTGATGCTGTGATAAAAAAAGGGCCCTTGTGTGTTAATGCTTGTTTAAATGTGACCAGTCTTTTAAGTTGGCTCTAGCGGTGATCTTTGCAAAAAGGAGCACATTTGTATCATCTTTCAACTGGTAATTGCATTTGTAATTACGAGGTCTGTGTTCTTGATCCTTTTTACAGGCCAATTGAATGACAGAGTTCATATTTTAGCATTCTTAAGTACTTGTGATAGCTATTTCAGCGATTCTGTTAATTTATCTAGACACAGCGTTGTGCCTTTGAACTTGAACAGTGGACTTTCGGTGGGATTATCAACGTTTTGTTGGAAATATGAATGGATTTCAGATGTAACAAATATTTACATGAGAATTTAGGTCACTTTATATGTCAAGCCTATATACCAACACATAAATGAATCACATTAGCCTTCTAACGACTCTTTAATATGGTTTATTAATGCAGCATAAAATGGTGGCTTTAACAGTCTGTTTTAGAGTCTATAGCAAAATCCACAGCATAAGTTGTTACACTGCAGGTTCTCTACTAATGAAAGCAGTGTTCTCCAGGACACAAAACTCTAAATGGCAAAATTGAGGCAATGCAATCCATGCTGTTACTGTAGATTAGTTGAAGAATCTTTCCAGATCAACTGTTTTAGCTTAAATTTTGCCATGCGGAATTCAATTTGCTACCAGACAGTTTAGTTAAAATAGGATGCCATCAGATCCACATTTGTTCCCATCAAACCAGGAGCAGGTCAATTACATCATATAACAAAAACCTTAGCATTGACCAATTCCTATATTGATATTTGCAAGTCATTGTCACTAAAGTATTCCATAACTGCTGCTGCATTCACAGTACAGGAAACATATCATCTTGTGATAGTGTTTTGAAAAATCACTAAAGTACTCGAGCTGAACATGCTTTTGAAGGAAAGTAAAGTATCGAGGAAATGAGTGGGACACAAACAGGAAGCAAGAAACAAGAAATTATCCAACAAAAAGGGTTGAAATTAAAATATAATGTTAGGGGAGATAAAGAAAGTTGTGTATAGAAAGAAGCAATGTTTGAAAGTTGTATAAAACGATTTTTAGACAGCAATAATGGGATGCTCATTGTCGGCCTTACAAACATATACAACCATAGTCATTAAAGCAAAACTTTTCACTCTGCAAATATTTAATCATGTGGTCTGGTACTTGTACCCTCAATCTTCAAGCCTTCCCTTAGTCTACTCTGTACATATGGAAGTCCCTGACCCCATCTAAACTCCTTTAAAAATGTATCAAAACCATACGTATATCAATTAACCATACGTATATCAATTAAACAGTTAATAACTCTGCCTTCTCTGCTGGAATGGTGCATGCCACTCAAATAATGCAGCAGTATACTTTAACTTTAGACTGCCTAAATGTATGTGACAATTGTAAGCTGATTGCACTTGAGGTGGGTTGGTTTAGATCAGTGGTAGTCAACCTTTTTCTAACTACCGCCCACTAATGCATCTTTTTGGTTGAAAAAATTTCCTTACCGCCCACCAGTTTTCACGCAAGTGCGGAATATTTTTTTCGAAAGGAGGGTGTTTTAAAAAAAATAAATGTACGTACATTTATCTTTTTATTTCCAATTAATGCAGGTTTATAATGTTTTTAACTTTATAAAGTTTAATGAGAAAACAATAAAGTAAATTGAAATTACCTTTACTAGTGATTAATAAGATCCTTGAGGTTGATGCTGCAAGGCTAAATATTTGATATCTGGTTCGATTTTCTTAAGGAACAAACGAAGGTCTCCTCTTTCGGTGATATTCAGACGACTTCTCTGTTTGCGCATAATATGATTTCTCATCTGTGCGTCAGCTCCCCTCTTCTCCCTCCTCAATTCCCCTCCCCACCTTTTTTTTCCCCTTTTTTTAAACCTTCCTTATAGCAATGCCCAGTAGGAAGGCTGAGCTAGGTATCCCACTATAACAGACTGGCACACACACATACATACATACATACATACATACACACAAGACACACATACATACATACAGACAGACAGGCACACACACACACACACACACAAAGACATACATACAAAGACACATACACACATACAGACAGACACAAGAAACAGACACACATACATACACACATATATACAGACAGACAGACACACACGACACATACAAAGACATACATAGACACACACAAGACATACATACAAAGAAACACACACACACAAGACATGCATACAAAGACAAGACACACATATATACAGACATACACATACATAAGACACACATACAGACACACACAAGACATACATACAAAGACAAGACACACATATATACAGACACACACACACACACACACACACACACACAAGACCCACATACAGACACACACAAGACATACATACAAAGACAAGACACATACATAAGACACACATACAGACACACACAAGACATACAAACAAAGACAAGACACACATATATACAGACATACACACACAAGACACATACATACGACACACATACAGACACACACAAGACATATATACAAAGACAAGACACACATATATACAGACATACACACACACAAGACACATACATAAGACACACATACAGACACACACAAGACATACATACAAAGACAAGACACATACATAAGACACACACAAGACACGCATACAAAGACAATACACACATGTATACAGACATACACACACAAGACACATACATAAGACACACATACAGACACACACAAGACATACATACACACACACAAGACATACATACAAAGACAAGACACACATACATAAGACACACATACAGACACACACAAGACATACATACAAAGACAAAACACACATGTATACAGACATACACACACAAGACACACATACAGACGCACACAAGAAATACATACAAAGACACATACACACACACACACAAGACATACATACAAAGACACATACACAAACAAACACACATTATATTTAAGTCACCCTCCTGTTTCCTACCTTTATAGTGCAGGAGGGTGACTTTCCCTGGGGTCCAGTGGTGGCTCAGGTGGATGGGAGTCAGAGTTCCCACTCTGACTCCCTCCTCCTCCTTCCTCCCGCGCGGGCTCTCAGTATGCTGGGAGGAGTGACCGGGGAATCACTTCCTCCCAGCAGAGATGATGTCATCACAGGGGGCCCGGTCGCGCTGTTAAAGCGCCCAGCGCTGACCGGGCCCCCTCACAATCCACATCCATCGGGTGGCCCTGACAGCATGGGCCACCCGATGGACCCCTCCATATGTGGACCGCCGGGGCCGCAAGTGGTGATGGCGGTACCCAGTCATAGGGGTACCGCGGCTCCGCCGGCTCGCGCCCGCCCGCCTGCCCAATCAATCACCCAATTTGTAAAAAAAATAAAATTTGAAAATCCCTACCGCCCACCTGGAATCCTGAAACGCCCACTAGTGGGCGGTAGGGACCAGGTTGACGACCCATGGTTTAGATTGTCAAATTAAACACTGTGCTCAAAGCTGGATGGCTAATGTGAAAGTGAAGAAAATATATCAAATGAAACAATGTGGTTGTGTAATGTTTCATGTTATGGTTGTATGTAAATGTAGACATGTGGACAGACCTGAGCTGATCTAAGATAGGACTCTTAAGGGGCCAGTTACCTGACAGGTTGTTTTTATGTTGTCTCAATAGTTTGCTTGGGTCTAAGTGAGCTACTGAACTCAGAAGAGTACTCCTGCATTTTTAAACACTTCCAAAGTGCAGACAGCACAAAAAAACATTTATTTTAAAATTACCCTAAGCTTAGTTCCAGATCTTAGCATTACAGTGAAGACTTCAGTGTGAACAATTCTGCAAGGTACAAAAATGCCTCATTAGATTGCAGGTCAGTGCTAAGCAACTTGTGTAACACACGAAGGAGTTTTATCAACGTATCACCATTGGCTTTATGTCAACTTTTTTGAGCAATTTATTAAATCTGTTGGTTTTTTAAAATGTTGAATTTTTTGTGTACTGTCGTATTTTTTTAATGTACATTTTGTTTAGAAACAAATCTATGAATTTTTACCCTACATTTCCTGATGGAAACGCTTTCTGATGCACTTCTCCTTTTCCTGCCACTGTAAATTTGGCAGTGGTCTGAAATAGAAATTTCTGAAACCTACAAAACATACAGAATTACTATAAAGAAAACTATAACTTGTTGGAATACTTTAATAAATATGCTGAAAATATTAACAAAATGATACCATCACTGTTCAGAAATAAGTGTCCCTCAAAAAATCCCTCTTAGTTCTTAAGGCGCCCTGTGCGAAAAATGTTCACAGTGCCCCCCCCCCCCTTTTCATATCTGCTCATCCATGTATACTTCCATAGGGGCTTTATTAAATTAATAATTATTAATGAACAAAAAAAAACCAATATTCATTATTTTTCCCGTTGTAACCTTGCAGGGAGGAGGCATGCTGATCTCTGGTGGCCCATTGTGCTGGGAATCTGCGCCTCCTTGTGTGATATTTCTTATGAGTGTGTTGACTGTGTGTGATCTATGTGTGTATTGACTGTGAGTGATATTTGTGATGAGAATTTAATTCAGATTTAAAAAAAATGCATGTATGCCCAAGTGTGAATGCAGGTGTGTCAGATTCACACAGTTATACACATATACTGTCAAAACCAGCCACATGCACACAGTCCCAGGAACATCGTCACACACAGTTACAGTTACACATATCCAGTTACAGGCAGACAAATACAGACAGTTACACACAGAGGAAGAGAGTCACACACAGTTAGAGCCAGACGGTCAAACACACACACAGTTGAATGCAAATAGTTACACACAGTGTCACAGGCAGACAGTCTCACACACACAGTTGCAGGCAAATAGACACACAAACAGTCACAGGCAGACTGTCACACACATACAGTTACAGACAGTCACATACGCAGTCACGGTCACATACTGTGTGTGTGAATGTTTGCCTGTAACTGTGTGTGTGTCTGACTGCCTCCCTCTGACACAGTAACAGGAAAATGTTTACACACACAGTCACAGGCAGATAATCACAGACACATTTACAGACAGTCACACACAGACACATTTACAGACAGTCACACACACACACACAGTTACAGTCAGTCACACACACACACAGTTACAGTCAGTCACACACACACACACACACAGTTTAGGCAGTCACACACACACACACACACACACAGTTTAGGCAGTCACACATGCAGACAGTTACAGGCAGACAGTAACACACACACACACAGGTACCTTTTTCCATTACTGGGAGTGGAGGCACTGCAGTCCCTGGAGTTTAGTAGTTGGGAAACGCTGGGACTTCTTCCTGCTTCCCCCTCAGTTTGCAGCAGCAACTGGGCAGTGGGTACATGCCCCATTTAGTTCCCTGCATCATGTTTTGCTCCGCCCCCTTACTTGGGGCCAGCTTTTGAAATTCTGCCACTGCATTGCTGGCCCCGGTTTGTGCTAGCTCTATCGGCTCCTAGAGCTGGCTCTTTTAGTAGCTAAACCTCTATTAGGTTAATGGTCACATTTACGTAATAAAGATAGAAATCACAAATATATATAAACGACATTGTTAAATCAGAATGTACCTGGAGTATAAAGTGAAATGAAAAATCAATGTTAAAAACAGAAATACAATATTTACCCCACATTCAATTAACTGTTCGCTATCTTTACTGTAAGACTGTAACTGAAGTTGTTTGGAAACTTTAAAAATCAGTATTAATCATTGTAGAGAAGAAACATATTGCAGAAGCGTGGACGTAGATATAAGAGGGAGGTTGGTGTATAGGAAAATTAAATAAATGATGATGTGTTTTAGAATGTCAGTAACAAGTTCAGTCTTTAAGAGGTGGGTGTGCTATTGAGCCAGGGGTCAAGCTGGGATCTTAGCTGTTTATTGTTTTAAAGCAACAACATCATATCGAAGTCAGGCCGTTCATTTAAAGATTTATTCTCACGGTTGCTCTTATTGTCTTAACTGGTTATATTAAGAAAAAAAAAGTAGGTAATTAAACCATATGAATAAAGGAGCAAGATTTTATTTTAAATTACATTAACAATGTAATGAGCAACATTATTATTAATCAGTGAATTCTACATTACTTGATGATGACATATGTGCTGTTAATACAGTTTTAACAAATAGAATGCCCTGTTAAAAACACAAGCTGTTGACTGGAGGTGTCCTATTCACAAAGTTCCATGTGAGTCACTCATACTAACAGATGAATTGCAAGGAAACAAAAATACCCACAAAGGACTATTTATATACAATGATCTTCCTTTTGTAGTGCCGGTGACACCAACAATGATTTGTAAAAAGCCAAAGAGTTCTATAGGGAATTTAATATGTTACTGCGGATATGGATGCTATTGTAATCTCACAATCACATTTACAGATAATTGAACATGCCCCCTTTCAAAGTGTTGCAGCTGTTTTTTTGTTTTTCTTAAATTGTGCCAAAAAAAAGTGTCCTAAAAAGATATTCTTACCTGGAACATGAGTTACGGAGCATGTGTCAGTGTTTGTGTGGATGACGGGTGTGCATGTATATGTGTGTGTGTGCGTATATATTTATTTCTTTGTAACTGTAGACCAAAGCTGTTTTATTAATAAAGTTTAAGCAGTATCTCTAGATGCAAAACAGTTGTGGTTTGCAGATAAAAGATGAACAGCTATGCCTGAATAAAAAGGGTTCTCCTACGGAAAAAAAAAATATATATTATAGGGAGTGGTGGTTGGAGTTCCAAAAAAAAACGTTAGAACGCCCTGACTTAGCTGGCCAGTGGTAGAAATAGGCTAGATAACTGGTTCCATAATTCCAGGCATACTGCCTTTGAATTTGTGATCAGGGACCTAAACTGTGTTTAGTAATGAAGTGTAAGCAGTACAGCCTGTTTTGGTGTGCCCAAACCACGGACCAGTTAGTTCTGAATAAAAAGGGAAAAAAAAAAGGATTTTTAATTTAATCAAATAAGTCACTTACCTAACCAAGGCATACTGCGTTCCCTGACTGGCGTTTTGGGTAAGACTTCATATTACTGTAAATGTGGACACCCTGTACAATTGTAGTGAAGGATGGTTCATTGTTCGGGGTTTCCTTTCTAGTGACTGTGTATGTATGTAATCACTCAAAGGTATAGTTTGATAATCATCTTAGAAAGCTTTCCCCAATTCCTAGAAAGATTTAGTGTTATGGAGCTATGACATGTTTAGTTGATACAAAAGTGGGCAAAAATAATTCTGTAACCTATAATAATAATAATAATAAAGCTAGGTGCAAAAATTTTATTGTATTATTTTAGATCAATAAAAGTTTTTTGGCTACTTTATTGTACCAATCCTCTTTTTATTGCACTCTCTATGCACTTTAAACTTTTTTTTACCTATTCCTGGCATTTTAACCTTTCCTGGTTACTTTTACTTCCACTGGCAATTTTAAAGTTCCAGTACTCCAAGAAATCCTAGGTGGGGATCATACCACCAGAGCCTATCCATAGAGCAGTACCTCTGCTCTATCTTTGTGAGTATTATTTTATTTCCTCTACTACTCTCTTAACCTATCAAAATTGAGAGCACTATTGCTGCTTTTTATTTTTCTATATTGGAGCCTTGGATCACCAGACGGTGCTGACGGACGTATCGCCGCTACAAATCCTATAAGCGGGGATTATATCGCTGTACGCTATCCACACCAGAGCTGGCCATAGCTCCCTCAAATGTGAGTTTTTTACCTCTTCTTATCTGCACACTCAACCACATCAAAATTGAGAGCACTATTGTCGCTTTCTGTCTTTCTTTTCCGAGTTCTGGACTACCAGACGGTGTTGACGGAGACCCCCTCCCTACATATCCTATAAGCGGGGATTATACCGCTGTACGCAATCCACACCAGAGCTGGCCATAACTCTCTTGAATGTGAGTTCTCTACATTTTGTTACCTATCACACCCTGAACTTTCATACTATACCATTAGTCGCCTCTACCTCTCTTGTATTTACATATACGGAACAGTCTACACTAGACGCATCCACAGAGGAACTCTATCAAGTATCCTAGACCATCTATTGGCACCCTATCAATACTTTACTGGACTATCTACCCTTATTTGGCGCAGCCCTTCCATTTCTTTTTGCAAAAATGGAAGGCCAAGCTGAGTGTAAAGTTGTAGTGTGGATGGCATGTTACTCACGATTAACTGCTGTAATGAAAAGCCCAGCTCCCCTCGATGGTCATACGCCTTATCATAAAACCAGACCCGCAAAATCATAATTGTGCATAACTCTTTGTTCCTTTGGGCTACTTTTGATCCAGATAAATTAAGGAACTGGTAACTAATTTGCAACAAGGTACTAGATGCCAAGTGTTGCTGCCAAAGGTTGATCCTTACCTGAAATTAAAGAAAAAGCAGTAATAAAATTTTTTTGATAAATTGATCTTCACTGTGGATTTAATGAGTAAAATGCTACTTTACCTGGGTAGTGGCTGACCTATCCTATGTCAAGTGGCAAAGCAATTAACCTAGAACTGGTGGCTGGAAGGCAATACTTGTTTCAAAGTGGCCAAGAGAGGTGCTACCTATGAGTTCGGCCATGGGGAAGTAGGCCACTGAATGCTGTGGTGGGGAGTTGTCCTCTCAGTGACATTTGTGAGGTTCAAAATTGATTGACCATGACAGATGAGGTCCTAATTACTTTGACAAGAAGGTGACGTTGCAAGGCACTAGCTATGATGTTGCCCATGGGGTGAATTCCCCGTCAGGATGGGAGTTCGCCTTGCAAGGCTACTTCATAGTGGCACAAGAAGCCGAAAACACTACCTAGGGCCCTCTAAAGGCAGCCTAACAGTCAGGCTAAACTAAGGCTGTTGTCTTGTTAGTGCCTTTTTGGGCATACCAAAATTCAGCATTAAGTTTGCCATGGTGCTTGGCTTGCTTTGGATCCAGTCTGTTTTTTTGGGTTTCTCCACTTAGGAATGGTAAAAATAAACTAACTCATTCAGATACAGGCTAGCCTTCCCTTCCTGTGTGCTTAAAGAGCCATTCTACTGCCCAAATAAAAATCACTCTTTGGTAGATATACCACCAATGAAAACATGTATGGATTTGATTCTGCAGTTGTTTCATTGGTAGAATATCTAAACACAGCTTGCAAAAGCGACAGCTGTCCTGCTCCAACCCCCACTCTCATTGGACTGCTCTGCCTTTAAATACCAAGGCCTAATTGTTGTCCCAATCCAGCCCTGCGCGTACATATTTCTGTGTGTGTGTGTCTGTAAGTTACTATGAGTGTGCCAAGAGGCGTGATAAGCAGGAGAATTGGGGAGAGGCAGATGTGGAGTTTGGGGTGGTGCCATGTGTATTTATTTATTTTTTATTTGACAGATATCAATAGTACATACAGTGTAGTACAACATTGCAAAAACAAGTGGTGAACTTGTATAATGAATTACAGTGGAATACACTTTAGTGGGGTAACTCATAACAGAACATTGGACCAGGGGTCATCAGGGGTATGGTAACTCGTGGCCTTCCCACCCAACCGGGCTCCTTCCGGGCTTTGGGCCTGGTCCTGGTTGGAGGTCAGTTCTCGCGCTGCACTACACCATCCTGACAACACCCTGATGAGTATATGACATGGGATTGTGGACAAGCTGAGGGGTATGGCTACTTCCCTATATCATGTAGATTCCGGCGATGTCGCATCAAGACGGATATGCTTAGGTGCGTCTGTTATGTGGTGAAGAGGTAATAGGAATGCCTGGATGTTGTGGTGCATGTTGTTATGTTGTCATCTATTTATTGAGTCTGTTTTTTTTTTTATAAATAGAATAAAATAAAGTTGGGATGGGAAAGCTGTCCAGGATGTAGTTTGGATGATATGGTAGGTATTTGAGAAACTGTGATGGGTCAACACGCCCCTGTTATTGAGGACCTGTCCGTGGTAATAGGTTACTTTTAAGATAGGTGACCCGTGGTTCCCATGCGATTGTGTATTGGGAGTAATGTTTGGAGAGTGAATGGCACATCTCTTCCTTGACTCTTATGCCTTCTGTATACATCCTCTGATGGATGGGGGATCAGCCCTTTTTCAAAAGGTGGGTATGAGTTGGTTCGCTGCTGTTAAAAGGTGCTTGGAGAGAGAGATCTTCAACTTGGGTGATCGGGAGGTCGGCACCTGTAATTGCGTGAATATATTGTGTGATGCGGGACCAGTACTTATTTATGATTGTTCAATGCCACCACATATGTGCTAAGTTGCTTTTAGGTTGGTGGCACCGCCAACAAGCAGGTGTAGTGTTTGGGGAGAGTCGGTTTAACTTTTCTGGTGTATTTTTATGAAATCCTTAAGAATGATGTTTATGAAGGAGATTTATAATTTCCACATTGTGTAGGGTCTTTACCTGGTTTGGGTAAAAGGGCTATTGTGGCTTCTAGTGCTGAGGATGGGAGACGTGAGTCATCCAGAAGGGAGGTAAAAGAGTTGATAAAGGGTTTAGATAGAAGGAAGGCGTAATGTTTGTAATATTTAGCCGTGAACCCGTCGAGGCCTGGGCTTTTTCCTAGTTGGAGTGATTTAACCACAGAAAGAAATTCTACCGTGGATATGGGTTGGTCTAGGGAATTTAAGACATTCAGAGGAATAGCGGAGGCTACTCTGGGGCGGAGGAAGCTCTCAATGTCGTCAGGAGATGGTGGGGAGTCTTGGTCTAGAGTTTGGTATAGAAGTCTTGAAAAGCATCTATTATGTCTGGCACAAGGTTAGACTTAGTGCAGTCGTATTTGGTTATGTTGGGTATGAAGGTAGTTTGTCTCTTTTGTTGGAGGGCCCTGGCCAATAGTCGGATGTTTTTTCCCCCTTGTGTATAGTATAATACATCGTTCATTGATATACGTAATAAGTAGTTACTGCTGGTGTCGATCCCTGAGATTAACCTGAGTCTGCAGGGATTCATGTCTGTATGGTGGGCGGGGGTGGGAGTGATGGCATTTGAGTGTGTGGCTGAGTAGAGGCCTCTCGGATCGACAGCTTTGCGTCAGTTTAGGTAAGGTTGTGAGATGATTTAAGGATGCCTAGTAGTTCTCTGGCATGTGGTTCTGGAGATAGGCTGTGACCAGGGTGGAGGGAGAAATGGGTAACTAATCAGCAGTTGCTGATTTTTTTTTTAATTTATTTTATTTTTATTTATTTTTTCCAATTAATGTATTTATTTATTATTATTATTATTTTTTTTGCCCTTTTTGGTGACGTCAGGTTAACAAGACTGTGGTAAGTCTTACCCCCCAGTACGTTCTAGGAGGGCCCACTGGGAAGGCAGGGGTGAATTACCATCATTAAGAGGTAATAATGAGGTAAGACATCCGTTTACCAGTGGAGTGTCTCTAAAGGGGGAGGGGAAGGGAGTGGCGGTGCAAGGTGGAACAATATAAAACCAAGAATACTTCATAAATAAATAACAAATTTGGTCAGCAACAATGGTATATGACCTGTACTGTTAGTTGGGACCAGTAGCCCCATTGACTTGTCTTCTCATAGTCTATGTAGGACCAGTAAACGCATAGAGAGTAAATGTCAATTGACATGTCCTTGCAGAAATCCACAGTGGGTAGCTCTGTAGTAGCATTCAATGTGGTTGTAGTAGGTGGTCTAGTCTTTGGAGTTCCCAGCTCCATGGAAGTGGTAGGTCTGTGGTGGTCTCAGTGGAAAGTGGTCAGTTATCCAATATAGAGAGGGAGGGAAGGCACAAGTTCATCAGTGGGAGTCATGGTAAAATGAGAGATAACAATGTAACATGGAGGGGTATTCCTGGTAGATGGGGAGATAGGTCACACCTCTTTTATATCGTCCCGGTGTCTGCATGGGGGGTATCTAGGCTTGTGTTGCAGTAGGGGATCTTGGGCTCATGGGTTGTGGTGGAGGGTCTGCCTTCCTTCTCTTGGAGGGGGTCTGCAAGGTTTGGCATTGAGGCATTTGTTGCGTCATATTATTAGGCATAGGAGCATACCAGTCCATGACTTGGATGTCAGACAGGTTTAGTGCTCGGAGGAAGGGTTGGACATCTGGGTGTGTGTCAATTGGATGTGTAGAGCCTTTGTGTGTGGCTATGACAGCAAAGGGAAACCCCCAGCGGTACCTTATTTTATGGCTCCGTACGAGGTATGTGATGGGTTTCAGCGTGCAATGAGCCTGGAGGACCAGCCATGATGAGTCCAGGTATATCTGGATCTGGCGGCCATGAAAGAGGAGTGGAGGCTCAGTCGAACGGAAGACCGGGAGGATGTTCTCCTTCACCACATAGTAATGGAGGCGGCATATGAAATCTCATGGTGCTTCTGAGTTGGAGCTCCTGTGGCGCAGAAAACGGTGAGCTCTGTCTAAGTTGACGGGTACTTCTGGTGCATTGCCCAGTATGAGGTTAAAGAGCTCATAGAGCAAGGCAGGTAAGTTTTCGCTGGAAGTGTCCGGTAGGCATCGGACCCTAAGGTTATTTCTGCGTCTGCGGTTATCCACATCGTCTAGGGAGCGCATCATGGAGACCAAGTAAGACGTGTGTTGGTCGATCATTGAGGAGAGGTGTTGGATCTGTGTATTTATCAAATCACTGTCGTCCTCCAGGTCACGGACCCTGTGGCCTATGTGTTGGATGTCAGATTCCAGACTTACTTTCCAGCTTTCCAGCTTGTTTAGCATTGATGCCAGGTCCCTCTGAGAGGGGAAGTTTCGGAGGATTTCCTTGATGTCTGGGTCTGCTGTATAGGATGATCCATTGGATGGTGCTGGACTTGGCAGAGGAGAGTTTGGTTAGGAGGCCGTTGGCGCCATGTTGGAGTCAGATACGCAGTCAGCCGATTCCATTAAACTTAGAAAGGGAGCCAGATTTCCCAGCCGACGTCTTCCCTGTGGGCCTGGAGCTAGCTCAGCAAGCTTCCATCCAGCTATGTGGTTGGCCACGCCCCTCTGTCTACCATTCAAACGTTCTAAATCTTGCAATGTAAACAAGGACAAGAGAAGAATTGTGTATTTATTTTTTACCCTTGCAGCATCCCTTGTGTGTCCTCTTTTTTCATTTTACAAAACTTGCAAATTTCTTTCAAAATTGGTACTTTCACCATCTGGCTGTCAGACAACTGACTCTCTAATTTCCTGGTAGTTTAGTTCAGTGGAGCTAAACTGAAGAGGTAGGCAATTACTTAGAGCACCTACTTTGCAAAGACTTCTCATTTAGCTGCATTGGGTAGTCTTTGAAAATGTTTAATATAATAAATAAATAAATATGAGAAACTACATTACCTCAGAATTGTCTCAGTTATGTCTCAAATAATATAATATCCAATATCTTTTTGGAGCTGTTCCAAATAAATGTGTGTCCTTGTCAAAAAATGTATAAATGCCAAACATATTCCTTTATTTTACATAGTAATTGTAGGCGATATTTATTTCTTAACTTAAAATGCAATATTCACTCAGAATGCATACATATGATAATAAACATGAAGTCATACATTCCCTAGCTGTCTGTAGTCGCAATACTAAATATATGTAAATTAAAAGCATGTATTAAATATGACTCCTCATTAAACTGTTATAGCAGTTTTTCTTAGGCCAATAATTTAAAGCAACTTTGGCATGGTAATTACAGATTCACCCACATATGACGCCCTGTCATGATGTCTTGGCTTCTTCGACAAATTCCCATCTGTTATTATTAGTGTTATAATTGCTGAGAACTTGGTAGAATTTCTACTGAATATGAGCCAGACAAACATGAATATAAGTGAGCAGCCTTTCCAAAGAAGTAATTCCCACACACAGACAGAAATACACACATATACACAGACACATAGAGATATGAAGAGAGGGTACCTCAGGAAATCACACCTTTTGAAATCAGTTAGCTTTTGTTTGTCAGAATAAAATGTTCTTTGTTCACTGCATGAATGAGGCCCCAAAGTTGTCAGAAACTTATAAAGTACGAGATGCCAGAGCAAAGTCCTATGGAAGAAGTAGAAACGGCTGTTTTCTGCTGTGAAGACCTTGACTGATACTTTAAGTTTTTTAGAAATTCTGAACTGAATATCACAAAGTATTTTCATTTAGATTCAACCATGATCTTGTTAAATAATGAACACAGCATCACAGTTGCATTGAGTGATGGGCTTTAATTAGGCAACTCTAGCATTTGGTCATTTAGAACTATCCAAATGTTTCAGATTAATTAGCACCCACCACTCACGTAGTAGAGTATACATTATACTTAGGACACACAGTGGTGTCTTTAGATTTATTGTTTAAAGCATTCCCTTGAAACCTAAAGTCTATGATCAAATCCAATCTAAACTTAAGTTGCAGACAATATATAGTTAAAAGTGTGGCTAAAGGCCAATCGGTCCTCCTTCCTGAACAATTACGGCCCCCACTAGTTGCCAATGCCTGGGGGCCAAGGTGGACACTAGGTTCCCTTGATTATATTATAATAGTGCAAAAAAAAACCCGATACATGGGGGTCTTATTAACCTCCAGAGGCTTTTTTAATTTTTATTTTATGAGGTGGCTGGTTAGCAAACGTTGGCCAGCAGCAACAGAATTAACCCTCACACTGCTCAACGTTTTTAACTATCTGCCCGCTGGCTGCTAGCCAGGGCTGTCTTTAATATTGATTGGACCCTGAGCCTAGTGGCGGAACTAAACCAGAAAGGGCCCTGGGTCAATCATGGCCAAAACGTAGATCCCCATCTGTCATACAACTCCACCAATGCTTTGACAGCTGGGGCTCTACCATTGTCCCATGCATGCAGGGTTGTATTTTGCAATGAGCAGTGTTTGAGTGTTTTAATGCAAGCATGTTTTTGTATGGAGTATGTTTGTGTGAAGCATAGAAACATAGAATGTGACGGCAGATAAGAACCATTCGGCCCATCTAGTCTGCCCAATTTTGTTTAACCCCTTAAGGACCAAACTTCTGGAATAAAAGGGAATCATGACATGTCACACATGTCATGTGTCCTTAAGGGGTTAAATACTTTCATTAGTTCCTGGCCTTATCTTATAGTTAGGATAGCTTTATGCATGAATGTAGGGGTGTGTTCATATGTGGTGTTGGTGTTTGAATGCAAGCATGCATTTATGTGTATGCAGAGGTGTGTTTTTATATAATTTTGGTGTTTTTAACACAAAAGTGTGTTGGCATTTGAATGCTGAGATGTATGCACATATACACATGCACTGCCACACACACACTGTGATACACACATTGATACACATGCAGATATAAAGACACACAGACACACAACCTAACACGCATGCAGATACATACACACAGATACACACACTGACTATATACAGATACACACACATATATACACACACTGACACATACACACACAGATACACACATGCACACTGACACCATACAGATACACAAACTGACAAATACAGATGCACAGACACGTACTGACAGACATTCTGACACATAAAAACACATACACACAGAGAGACAGACATACTGGCACACACACAGAGACATACCGGCACATACACAGATAGACTTACTGGCACACATGCACACAGACATACAGGGATAAAATGCACACAGACAGACATACAGACACACATACTGTTACACAGACAGACATACTGGCACACATACACACAGAGGCGTACTTGCACACAGACAGACATACTGACACACACATAGACACACTGACAGATAGACATACTAGCACACACAGACAGACATACAGGCACCCACAGACAGAGACATACTGGCACACATGCACACACTCAGACTGGCACACTGACACACACAATCAGACACATATGCAAAATGTACAATTTGGTAGCCACCCTCCAATTTCTTACCTTTTACTGGAGGGTGGCTTCCCAGGGGGATCAAGCGTGCTGGCTGGGGTGGCTGGGAGTTAGGCTTTCTCCTGGCCTGGCCCCTGCTTACGGCCTCCTCCGGAAAAGCTCCTCCCTCCCGCGGGGCTCGGTGTTCTCTGGGAGGAAGTGACCAGCCGTTGCTTCCTCCCATGCTGCCGATAAGCAAGGGACCCGGTTGCGCTGTTGAAGGACCACAGCCAGTGGTCTATCTTGGTTTTGTGCTGCCCCCTGGAAAATGCCGCCCAAGGTAAATGCCTTGTTTGCCTCACGGCTAAAACGTCCCTGACCACAGCGCCCAACCGGGACCCTGCTAACAAAAGCCCACCGGGTGTCCCTACGTGCATGGGCCCCCGGTGTCCCCCTTGGTGTGAGGATCTGTTGCCTGTAAATATGTATTTTAGAATCGGTGATACCAAAAGAAATTGTTGGGAGCAGAGGGAAAACGGGGCAGCTGCTTTGCGCCCCCCAGCAGTAAAAAGGCCCGGGGCAGCTGCCCCGTTTGCCCCGCGTTAAAGACGACCCTGCTGCTAGCACTGCCAGCAGTCAAATAGTATTTATAATTATTGTTCACCTTCAAAAAAGCAAGTGAACAATAATTCCTAGATTTTACTATTAACATGACGTAAAGTCATGATTTTATTATTGACACGGAAGCGAGTATTATGCTTTCTCTTTCTTTCTCTTTCTTTATTTTCCCTTAGCAGCAAAGAGAAAATATATATAACTTGAATGTATATAAATAAAAAAATTAAATATAACAAATCTGCCTAGCAACATGGTAGCCAATCATGATACAGGAACAGTCTATAAAAAGACTGAACTAGCAGTAAACTTCCTCTTCTTTGCCTGTAAAACCGAAGAACAGAATCCAGTCCAACACGTGAAACATCATAAATAAGGTCCATGTAGGTAAACTTCTCCGTTGATAATCAAGCTTTGAAGAATCAAACATATGGTAAAATCCAAACTCAGGACTTTGCACAATCACAATTCAATGCAAAGGTCGTAGGCATATATCAGTATAAACAGGATAGAAAAAACTGATCACATAATGTTATGTGCATGAAACATCACATAATACACTTACCGCCACTTACCCTAAAGAACCATATTCTATAAATTCGGTAAGTCCCAAAAAAAACACCGGGAGGGGGGGTGGGAATATTACTCGCCTCCATGTCATTAATAAAATCATTACTTTACGTCATGTTAATAGTAAAATCTAGGATTTTTACTAATGACACGGAGGTTCCTATTATGCTAGTCCAAAGCTGAGCCACAGGAAAAATTGTCAATCAGGCAGAAATATAAATCCCGAAACGTAGATTCGTGAGATCAATCCGCAGCTCTCAATATATCGTCAAGACGACAACCTACCTTTGAAGCTTTATAGGCCATGGCACCTCTCAAAGAATAAGCTGAGCACATTGAAGTGTCAATTTCTGTCATGGATAAAAGGCCCCAGATCCACCAAGCCAAAGTGGGCGCAGAAACTGGTAGATGTGGAATTCAAAACAAAATGAACAATTGATGTAAATCGGGAGATCGTAATGTCCGTGTACGATCTAGATAAGATCAGAAACAAGCAACTGGGCATAGAATAGGTCTAACAGAGTATCTCGGTAGGAGACCTATTTCATAGCTGACTTAGTCCTATGAGAGTGTAATGAGTCTTACCTGATCGGGAGTCCAGGTCGCAGAGTTATACGCTCATCCTTGCAAAGTAGACACAGACCAGGGTGACCAGGTAAGACGCCACCTGGCCTGTGAGTCTGTGCACGGGGGCTTTCCTGGAAAAGTGCTCCAAGACACTGTACAGTAGGGATTAGCAGAAGCGTAGTCAAGGGAAGCCAAAATCAGGGAAGCCAGAGATCAGAGTAGGCCAGAAGGAAAGCCAAGGTCAGAAGCCGGAATAGACAGGAAACACTGGAACGCAGGTACGGAGAAACAGGAACCAAACAAGGGAACCAGAGTCAATGAACTGACACCCCTCCCAGGGTGTGACAGGCTTTTATATCCAGCCAATTAATATGGCATACAGGTGTGCTAGAGTAGCCACGGGTAAGTTCAGCTCCCAGTGCTAGAACAAGGCAAGGACACCTATTACAGCAATACTATGAATGGCTGGATAGCACAGTGGCAAAAGAGCAAGATTCACAAAGCCAAAGTCCAGGGTTCAAATCCCCTGCTGGGCACTCCTGGGGTGACCTCGTCTGGCAGACTGGATGTTCGGTGAGAACCGTGACAGAGAGATGTTGAACGATACTCCCTCCGAAGGATATCGCTGTCCAGTCCTAAGCTCTAACATCTGATATTCTTTTGCAGGAGAGTAAACATAAAAGGATAAGCAGTTTCCAAGACAGGTGTTTAAGGGAAAATTCATTATTCATAAGCCAGGAATCCAAGAGATTCAACACCACATTGACATCCCAAAACAAAGAGTATCTTGCTTTTGGCGGTCTAGTGAACCTGATGTCTTTCAATAGTCTACAAACAAAGGCATGTTGTCCAATAGGGGAACCATCCAAACCATGCTGTCCTGCAGAAATAGCCGACCTGTGACTGTTTGATAAGCTTTTCCCGATTCAAAAAGTGTTGTTAAGAAATGTAATATCTTATTCAGAGAGGCAGAAACTGGATCCAAACACCTTTCCACATACCAGCCAGCCCACATTCGCCATACGGATCGATAAGCACATCTAGTCCCCGGGGCCCAGGCATTGTGCAGGAGTTCCGTAGTTGATTATGGGAGGGGAAGAAGGGTGCTGGCTTATAATGCGGAAAGGACTGCGTTGTGGAATAAGAGCCTCTGTGGACCCGTGATGGGCCTCTAAATCCTTGGCTGGGTGGACGGCTCCTAGATCTCCTGGCCCCAGTGAAAACCTTAGTACCAAAAACTCCTTTTTAGGTTGGATTGGGCCTTATCCAAGGCCGTAAAGGTCTTAACAAAAGACACAAGATCCTTAACAAAGAAATCCCCGAACAGCATGCCCTTCGCTGTGGGACCGGGTTCCTTAACCCCTTAAGGACCAAACTTCTGGAATAAAAGGGAATCACGACATGTCACACATGTCATGTGTCCTTAAGGGGTTAACTGCCAAGTTAACCAGCTTCGGCTCAATCTTTAACAAAATTTCCTTACGGCATTTGGCAGACAGCGCTGTATTCGCGTTGCCCAGGAGACATACAAGTCTCTGAACCCACCCGATGGCCTCATCAAAATCAAGTGGAGATTTCCCTGCCTTAGCGGACTCAAGGAGCTCATACAATTTAGAAGCTGGCCCCAAAGTGTCTAGGATCTTGTCCTGACAATTATGCAATGAGAATCCCTGCACTTTTCTGGGTTTCGAACCCGTCTTGGCCAGGAATTGAACCATGTGAGGATCAACCTCTGGCGTCTTGCATGCCGCTTCTGGGACAGATGGTCTGGGGCATTCTGCCCGCAACTTGCTGCGGCCCTCCTTCATGACGTGGTATGCATGCGCAAAGCCAAGTACTTGGTGATGTGTTCTAGAGGGTCCAAATCAGCAGAATGAGGATGGCGGAGGTTGTCTGGGTCAAGCAGGGGGTAACCCTGTGGATCTCGAATACCATCCCCCACCCCCACCTGAAGAGTAGTAAAACCACCAGATCCAGGCTGCTGGGGTTGAGAGGGCGACACTCAAGAACCCACCTCTGGGTCGGAGTCCACCTCATCATAGGAGGCATAATCAGGGTCATCAGACCCAGTTACCCCACTCTGGTCGGAATCTGATACATCACCCATTTCCAGTTTCTGCCCGATTTTGCCCGGCCAGTGGTTCTCTTGCACGGTCGTAATGCGCCATCTTGGACCGCCAGAGGTGAGTCAGTCAGAAAAGGTACAACCTGCATCAGTGGCAGAGGGGACATGTGCCTAGTTTTGGCTCGCGCCTTACGGGCCACAGTGGCCCGCTAAATCAACGTGGGCTGGAAGTGAAGGCAGTGCAAAAGGCTTTGGGGATGCAAAAGGTCCTGTGCAAACAATTGTGAAATGGAGGAGGACATAGTCCCTATTGCAGAGGCCAGGGCCCTCTGAATGGATATCCAGGAGGGCATAGTGGAATCCAGGATGGCATGGAATTCCTGGGAGTTAATTAAACTCGTGTCCACTGCTGCAGAAGGAAGTAGGGGATCAGGGTTGGGATAAGTTGGGCCTTCAGCCCCATCACCATGTACCTGCATGGAGTATGGCAAGGGCAGTACAGGGATGAGTAATAACCCCACAGGGCCTAGATGAGGTGGTGGTTGTAGGCCTGGAGCCCAGTTGGAGCCCCAATTATTATTATTTTATTATTTATATAGCGCCAGCAAATTCCATAGCGCTGTACAATGTGCAGCCAAAGCCACACAGAAATAACAGGCAGGAGCCCGAAATTACAACAACCGTGAGATAGTGGGTTGGGTTACAGGACCTAAACCTTAGCAAGGGAAAGTGACTAAGAGGTTCTGGATAGCAATTAAGGGCAGAGACAAGCACCCCATAGGTTGAGTAACCTCAAACAGACAATTCATACAAGGTATGAAAAGGAATAGGAGCCGTGCCGCCGGGAGTAATGTCAGCCACTTGTAAAAGGCCGCCGGCATCTGCCTTTGCCCACTTCCAAGAAAAAGCACGCTGAAGGTAAGCAGGCTCCGCACCCCGCAATGGCCGGTGAGCACAGTGAGAGTGCCAAACACTTGTGAGACAGTAACCTTGCGGCAAAGAGGACCAGACAAACACGGCGGTAATTCAAAGGGTAGGGGACCGCCGCAGTGTCGGGTCAGCAAGAGCAGTACCGCGGCCGCAGTACATGTGGCTGCAGAGGGAAGAAGGAAGGGGGGGAAAAAGCCCACAGAGGCTGGAATCTGGAGCCTGTGTTCCCCAGGGGGAGCAGCACAGGCAGGGAGAGACAACTAAAACACGCCAACACAAAGCAGTGTGAAAACACACTGCCAACATGCATATAATTAAACAACATATATATATATATATATATATATATATATATATATATACATAAATATAAATATATAAATACTCAATAAATGCAACAAAACACTGAGTATAAAAAAGCAATATACTTAGCTGGTCTGAGGGAGCAGCAAAGAAAGAGGAAGTTTACTGCTAGTTCAGACCTTTTATAGACATTTCCTGTATCCTGATTGACTGCCCTGTTCCTAGGCAGATTTGTTATATATGATTCTTTTATTCATATACATTCAAGTTATATGAAAGCATACTAGGAGCCTCCGTGTTATTAATAAAATTTGCAAATGTGTGTATCCTGCTGGATGTATTCATTCAATCCATATTCAGTTTAGAATTTGTGTTTTGTGAATATTCTGCATCCTATACTTTGTATAGGATACAGATGCAAAAGCACCAATTTTAATCTGGACATCAAATGCAACTGGCAGTATGAGAGTTGCCGTTGCCGTCAGAATTTGATCATTTTCACCAGATGGACAAAATGCGATGTTTATAAACAATATAGATTAACTTTGCATAGGTGTTTTCTTAACCCCTTCAGGACGGAGTCAATAGTGCACGTTCCGATCAAAACAAAACGTAAACAAAAACTAGAATTTGCGCTATATGTCTGTTCAACCGTAGTTCCCCTCTTTCAAATTATATGCACCCACACTTATTATATATCATTTTGTTCAGTAGAAACAGGGCTTTAATTTATCATTAACTATTCATATATGGAACATAATTTATTATGAATAAAATTTAAAACAAATGTGAGAAAATAAGATTTTTTTTTAAATTTGCATTTCCGTCTGACATTTTAACTGTGAATGTCATAATACTGTATACAATACAAAAAAACAAATCCTACTCAGAAAATAAGTACCTCTTTTAAATCAAATAACACAGGTAAAATATACACGATTAAAGAAATTATCACCTGTGAAAGTAAAAACGTAATTTATCTGTTAGAATGCCCGTGTGACCTTCAGTACATTGGGCGCACAATAAGATCATTAAAGACACGAATAGCCGAACACTGCAGGAACATAGGAAACAATTATGCTAATCATTCCGTGTCATCCCATTTTTGCAAACACAACAACGATCCCAAATACCTGAGGTTTATGGGCATTGCCACAGTAAATAACCACTGGAGAGGTGGAGATTTTATAAGAAAAATAGGACAAAAAGAAATGGAGTGGGTTTTTAATATGGACACTCTACATCCTAATGGACTAAATATTGAATTCAATCTTTTTAACTTTTTATGATCATATATCATTTTTACAAATATGTCCTTTGTTTTAAGCAAGGTGTTCCATTATTATTGTTATTTTTATTCATTTTTTATTAATTCTTTCTTTCATTTATAAATATATGTATATTTTTTTAAATATTATATATATATTTTTTCAATACATTTTAACCCTCTCTCTACTTTTCAATACCACTACCTAAGTATGATTGTCCTATTTTTTGATTATTCTCCTTTACTCACATTTATTCTATCTTGTATTCATACTTATGTTCACCTCTTTTATGTATATATGTATTCTTATAACACCATGCTTCAGATACATATGTTAGATATATGTTGCTATGCACTGTCATTCTTTCTTTATTTAGTTATTTCCTTTTAACATTATAAGCTATGGTACTTTCGTTTTTATATATTCTTTATATATATTGAATTGTGTATCTATATACATGCTTGTTTCTTTTATGTATATATTTATTCTTCATAGTACTATATTTCTAGACACTTAATGCTGCTATATACTGCCAGGTTTTAAACCTTTTTTAATTTATTGTTTCATATTGACTAGTTGGATCTTTACTACATCCATTATTCGATATTTTAGCACACATGATAATTACTATGTTCATTTCTTAGTATTTATGCTATTAGCTGTATTATTTAATATTTATTTTTTCCACTATTTCGGCTACTTTATGTGCTATAAGCTTCCCCTGTTACTATAGTAACGCCATTTGCGTTTCACTCGTGGAACGCACGGCCATTTATATCTCTATCACACCATGCCAGCTTAGGTACTGTTATGCGAGAATCTCCTATTAATTTTAGCCACAGATATACAGCGGTTTGCATTTTAACATGTTTTATGATACTCTTTTTATCATTCCATTCCGCCGGAACACAACCCCACCATTTCGGTAGCGGTTGCGTTCCACTTGTGGAACGCATTCGATACCACGGTAACACCACGCCGCGTCACTTCCAGTATGATGCGTGCGGTTCACCGGTGGTCACAGGAAACAGGAAACCTTCAATCAACACTCACCAGGAAGTAATTTTCACTCAGGAGTGAAAAGAAGCATTTGACAGGTGAAACGCGTCAAGTGGATTTAATTGAACTTTGCAAAGACTTTTTATATAGTATTTTCATTTATTTCTATTTACATTTTGTATAATAAATTTACTTTTTATTTATATATATTTTAACTCCATTTTTACTTCCTGGTTATCATCCTGCTCCTTGGTGGGGACTATACCACCTACGCTTTAGAAACTAAAGCAAGTCTTGCTCTATTATATGTGAGTACTGAATTTTTATCACTTTATTTTATTGATCTTATCAGTACATACTGCACCATCTACTATTTTCTGCTCTTCCACATACACCTGGCTCCCTGGTGGGGACAATACCACCTACGCTTTGAAACTAGAGCAAGTTCTGCTCTAGTAAATGTGAGTATCAAATTCTTATTATTTTATTCACTCAAATTACCAGTACATACTGCACCATTTGGAATCTTTTGCTCTTTTACATACCAAATTCATCTGAGACGCTCAAGATACCTATGACGCCATATATATCCTAAGACGGGGATTATTCCGTCCACGCGCACCAACGGCAGAGCTCCTTGTTAGCTCTGGGAGATGTGAGTGAGGATTTTCTTAATTATTCATTCACATATTCGTTGTATTCGATATACTACACTATTATCTTGTACGTTCTCTTTTTTCATTTGAGGTTAAATTATATAAGATATCATCATCTCTACCATTGTGTACGTATACATTTTTGTATATTTTATATATTCCTTTTGTATTTAAGGCGCGGTTACCTTCCTCCTTTTTGTTCATAATATATATACTTCCTCCTTTTTGTTCATAATATATATACTTATATTAATATTAAAATACACTTTGTATGACGTTATATATATATAATATGTATATATATTATATATATATAATATATATACATATTATGTATATATATAGAAATATATTGAATTTATTTTTACACGTTTTATTTTATTTTTTTTACTTTCCCACCAGCAGGGGGACTGTCTGATATTTCAAACAGTCCCCCTGTTGGCAGATCCATAGCCAGCTATAGGGGGCCATGTGATCGCTCTTTGAGAGTGATCACATGGCCCCCGGGGGCCTCATTTGCCGGAGGGGGGCTGCCAGGCAGCACTCCAGAAGAGGATTGTGGCAGAGATGAGTACAACTCATCTCCTGGGGGCTTAAGCCGTTACGACGTACCATGCCGTCGCAACGGCTTTAAAGCCCATTTAATAATGCAGGACGGCATGGTACGTCGTAACGGCGTTAAGGGGTTAACATAACATAAATTAACATCGCTGGAAGGTACACGTTTAAGGTATCGAGTGGGTTACTAGACATAACACTTTAGAGCAGTTAATAGAGTCTGCACATTTTTAAAAGGGTATTACAGACATGCATGAAGAAACAGTTGCATTGAATATTTTTTTTGTTTTTATTTACCCCCCTGGCCCCCTCAACACACAATCCATTCTAACATTTATACACAGCACTCTCACACACATCACACTCAGCACTCACATCATACACAGAACTATAACACTCAGCACTCTTACACACATCATACACAGCACTATCACACTCAGCACTCTCACACACACATCACACACAGCACTCTCACACAACATACACAGCACCATCACACACAACATACAGAGCACTATCACACTCAGCACTCTCACACACATCATACACAGCACTATCACACACAACATACACAGCACTATCACACTCAGCATTCTCACACACATCATACACAACACTATCACACACAACATACACAGCACTATCACACTCAGCACTCTCACACACATCATACACAGCACTATCACACACAACATACACAGCACCCACACACAGAGCACTCTCACACACAGCACTCTCAAACACATCACATTCAGCACTCTCACACATATCACTCTCACACACATCATACACAGCACCCACACACACGAATCACCCACAGCACACACACAAAGCACCCACAGCACACTCACACACATCATACACAGCACTATCACACACAACATACACAGCACTATCACACACAACATACACATCACTATCACACTCAGCACTCTCACACACATCATACACAGCACTATCACACACATCATACACAGCACTATCACACACAACATATACAGCACCCCCACACACTGCACTCTCACACACATCACACTCAGCACTCTCACACATATCACTCTCACACACATTACACACAGCACCCACACACACAAATCACCCACAGCACCCTCACACACATCACACAGCACCCTAACACAAATCAATCACATTCAGCATCCTCACACACAGCACACACAGCACCCTCACACACAGCACCACAGCACCCTCACACACAGCACCCTCAAACACAGCACCCACCGCACCCTCACACACATCACACCTCACATACATACTGCACCCCTCACATACACACTACACCCCACACATACACACAGAACCCCCCAAACACACTGCACACAATACTTCCAAACACATTTATATACACACACACACACACACACTACACTCCTAACCAGCACATGCAGCCGCCTTAGGGCGCACTGGCCCGGGGGCGCAAAAGTCCGGGTGGCCGGCAGGAGGGAAGCGCACAGCTCCCCTCTCCTGCCGGTCACTTCTTGTAGCATGGCCGAGCGCCAAATGCAGCACCGCGGACTGTGTGGAGGGGGCGGGGATATGACACGTCATATCCCTGCTCCCTCTGTAGCAAACAGCGCGGCTGGCGCCCAGCAGGGGCGGAGCTGCAGCCGGCCACCTTCTCACCAGCATGGGAGGAAGTCCTCCCAAGAAGACTCGAGCAGCAAGAGCAAGAGAAGGCAGAGAGGAGGGGGGTTGGGCAGGACCAGCTCCTCCAACTCCCAACTACCTCAGGCAGCACTTTGGATCCCAGGTAAGCCACCCTCCTGAACCTGTCTGTCAGTGTGTGTGTCTGTGTGTGTATATGTCTGTCTGTCAGTGTGTCTGTGTGTGTATATGTCTGTCTGTCAGTGTGTCTGTGTGTGTATATGTCTGTCTGTCTATCTGTCAGTGTGTCAGTGTGTCTGTGTGTGTATATGTCTGTCTGTCAGTGTGTCTGTGTGTGTATATGTCTGTCTGTCAGTGTATCAGTGTGTGTATATGTTTGTCTGTCAGTGTGTCAGTGTGTCTCTGTGTGTATATGCCTGTCTGTCAGTGTGTCAGTGTGTGTATATGTCAGTGTGTCAGTGTGTCTGTGTGTGTATATGTCAGTGTGTCAGTGTGTCTGTGTGTGTATATGTCTGTCTGTCAGTGTGCCTGTGTATCTATCTGTCTGTCAGTGTGTGTGTGTGTATGTCTGTCTGTTAGTGTGTCTTTGTGTGTTTGTGTATGTCTATCATTGTGTATGTGTGTATCTGTATGTCTGTCAGTGTGTATCTATGTGTCTGTCAGTGTATGTTTGTATGTCTGTCTGTTAGTGTGTCTTTGTGTGTTTGTGTATGTCTATCATTGTGTATGTGTTTATCTGTATGTCTGTCAGTGTTTGTGTGTATCTGTATGCGTGTGTATCTGTGCGTCTGTCTATCTGAATGTGCATCAGTTTGTGTATATGTGTATATGTGTATCTGAATGTGTGTCAGTGTGTGTATCTTTGTGCATGTGTATCACAGTGTGTGCATGTGTGGCAGTGTATGTGTATATGTATATGTGCATATATCTCAGCATTCAAACACCAACACTACACACAAATAAACACCTGCATGCAAAGGTCAACACAACATACAAACACACCCCTGCATTCAAATGTTAACACTACCTATAAACACACCTCTGTATCAGACACCAAAATTATATATAAACACACACCTGCGTTCAAAAACCAACACTACACATAAATGCATGCTTGCATTCAAACGCAAAAACTACATACAAACACACCCCTACAATTATACAAACATACTCCATACAAACACATGCTTACAGTCAAACACACAAATACTGCTCCGTGCTAAATACAATCCTGCAAGCATGGGGAATCGGTAGAGCCCTAGCTTTCAAAGCATTGTTGAAGTTGCACGACAGATGGGGATCTATCTTTTAGCCATCCTGTGTACATACACAGACCGTCATACAGAGACATACAGTCTGTATGTCTCTGTATGACTGTCTGTGTATGTATTCAAAATGAATAAACACAGGCAACACTCCAATAGTAAGGATGGTATATTTATTGATAGGTGAACCACCCCAAAGAAAGTGCGACGTTTCGGCTCAGCAGAGCCTTATTGCATGAGCTGAAAGGTCACACTTTCTATGGTGGTTCACCTACCAGTAAATATACCATCCTTACTATTGGAGTGTTGCCTGCATTTATTCCTTTTGAAGACTTTACTGATGGATCCAGCAACGTCCGCCTGACACGGAGCATCCACCACTGTGGATGGCCGGAGCATTTACACGGTATCAGTGTGCAGGGTTCTTTGTTTGTTTGTGTATGTATGTCTCTGTATGCCTTGTCTGTATGTCTCTTTATGACTGTCTATATATGTATGTCTCTGTATCATTGTGTATGTATGTCTCTATATGCCTATCTCTATGTTTCTTTATGTCTGTGTCTGTATTTCTGTGTGTGCCTGTGTATGAATGTATGTCTGTGTTTGTACGACAATGTACATGACTGTGTTTGTTTGATTGTGTGCCTTTTATGACTGTGTGTCTGTATATCTTTGTGACTGTGTGCCTGAATAATTATGTCTGTGTGCTTGTATGGTTGTGTGTCTGTATGTTTGTGTATTTGTGCATGTATGTATTTTTGCCTGTATCTATGTCTATGTGGGAGAAAAAGAGAGATAGATAGGGGCTGGGGGGGAGAAAGAGACAGAAAGGGGCTGGCGGGGAAGTAAGAAATACATAAGAGGGGTTGTAGGAGACACACTAAAGGGGGGTGTAAGGCACAAAGGGGCCAAAGGGGTAAGACATTCAAGAGAGTGGATATGCAACACTAATGGGGGTAAGAAATTCAAAAGGGGGCTGCTAGACACAGAGGTGAAGATGCATTGTTTATTGTTTTTTGAGGGGGGGCGTCAACATGCATCTTCGCCTGTGTAGTCAAAAATCCTAGCACTGGCCCTGCTCCTAACATACACACTCTGGATCCCCTATACACACACTAGATTCCTTGTGAGCAAACACATACTACACTCCTAAACACACACTCTCTACAAACACTACATCACCTATACACACACACTATAGACTGTATGCACACTCTTGCTACATCCCCTATACACACATTCTCTACAGCCCCTAGTCACATATGCATTACATTACACCACAAACACAACACGACTAAAACCGACCTTATTACACAATACCACACCACAATCAGCTCACTCTGCACACACGCAATACCACAAGCAGGCTCCAAACACATGCACAATACTTTTTCCTGGCATTTTTGTCTCTTGGTGTCCATTTATAGAGACACCAGAGACAAGTTGCAAGGAAACACAGTGCAAGCATGTTATTACATTTGTCTGCACTGTGCAGAACAAATACAGGGCTTTTTTCTCATGCTAGAGCTCTTCGGCAGAGCTCTGCGCATGGTCTGCCCTGGAAGGGCATTGAACCAACATGCTCACTTTGAGAGGGGGCGTGTTTGTCATTAGTGATGGCAAAACACACCCTCTCTGCTCCGCCCCCTTCTTAGTGGGCCGCTGTGATAAAAAAATGCCCGGGCTGAATTTTTTTCCTAGTCCGGCCCTGGAAAGGAGTAAGGGGGTGGGATTTTATAACAAACACCTTTTTTTCTTGCAGAGAACAGCAGATCAGAACCAATCTGTCTCCCTGCACTTCACAGTTTACACGGAGGTGCAGAGAGACAGATTGGGTTTTACTGCAGCACGTGTGATCACATAGGCTGAAACAGTGAAATTGCCTTGAGCAGTGTGCCTCAGAAATCTAGGCACACTGCAGGAACATTAACCCCACGAGTGCCGCGATTGTAGCAAACTGGGGTTAATTTTAGTATTGGATGGAAGTTTTCCGTCCTGCATCTTTTAGGGTGGATTGCTATGATGGAAAATTTCAGTCCTTAAGGGGTTAATTCATAAAAGTGTATATTTCTATTAAAGTCAGAATTTTTTGTAAAATGAAAAAAAATGGACAAACTCTTCTTCCATAAAGGAAGCTGAGGTGCTTTAAGGGTCTGGTGTGTTCTTTTAACAAAAACATTGGAAACCAGACAAAAGATATTAGGTGTAAAATGACACTATAGGCACTTAGAATACTTCAGCTCAAAGAAGTGATATTGGTGCAGCCAGAGGCATAACTAGAAACCATGGGGCCCGGTACGAAAATTGCCACTGGCCCCTCCCTCATACGGCTACCTCCCTCCCCCCTATACATCCCCCCATATGTCCCTGCCCCCCACACATGCAGTCATACAGATACACATGCAGACACACATACATGGAGACACACACACAAACATACATACATACAGACACACACATACATAAACACATACATACAAACACACATACATACACACAGACATACATACAAACACACACAGACACATACATACAAAAACATACACACAGAGACATATACATACAGACACACACACATAGACACAGAGACACATACGTACAGACACACATGCACACACACATACAGGCACACACACACACACACACAGACACACATACATACAAACACACACATAGAGACACATACACTAACACACACAACATTTTTTAGTCACTCTTCTGTTTCCTACATTTTAGGTGCAGGAGGGTGACTTTCCCAGGGGTCCAGTGGCTCAGGCTGATGGGAGTCAGAATTCCCACTCTGACTCCCTCCTGTCTTTCCTCCTCCCGCATAGCTCTCGATGGTTGCTGGGAGAAAGTGACCGAGCAGTCACTTCCTCCCAGCGTCTGACATCATCACAGGGGGCCCGGTCAGCTCTGGGGCTCTTTACTAATGCGACCGGGCCCTCTGAAAATGTATTTCCATTTGGTGGTCCTAACAGCATGGGCTACCAATGGGCTCCTGAATTCATGGCCCCAGCCCGTGCGGTATAACATAGCTGGCAGGCACTATGGTTACAGAAGTCCACAGGGCGGCCAGGCTCCCTCGAGTGATGGGCCCGGTCGCAGCTGTGACCCCTGTGACAGTGATAGTTGGCCACTGGGTGCAGGGTTCCTGTCCCCCTTTTTTTCGTTTTTGAGAAACTACAATATTTATACTGGAATTCTAAGACAGCCTCTAGTGGCTGTCTACAAGGCAGCCACTACAAAGTGCTTTGTGGAGTTTAACAGACTCTGGGTTCCTTAAATGACTCTGGGCTTCCTCATGCTCTGCAGGAGGACATTGTAACGGATCGACGGGCACCCCGACTGAGTACCTCCGTTGAAGGATGCTCCTAGCGCTTCCTGAGGACTCCAAGCACTGCAGCAGACACCATAACCACCGTAGTCTCCTCCAGAGAACAGAACAGGAACAAGCAGACCAAGAGCTTAGCAGTGATTTAGCAAGGGAGTATGACAAGCATAGCAATCCCTTGTAGCAGATTCCCCCAATAAGAGACGGCACTCCAATTTGAGGGTAAAGTAGAACTCGGGTTTAATGACACACACTCTGCTTTTATGCAATTCTTCCCTGCAAGGGAGACGCCCACATACAATTATACATTACCCAATCACACAATGGTTACATCCCACAGATTCCCTCCCCTTAGCCTGAGAGAGAGGTAACCCAATTAGCCGTACAATTTAAACATACTTTTTACCCACCTTTCATAACTCTAAAACCATACATGCAATATTAATAACAGTTACATATTATTAATCAGCACATTCCAAATACAAACATACCCAAAAATCATACAAATACGTTCAGCCGTTCGGGAGATAGTTATAAGTCACTTTTGACCGACCGCAGGCACCTTTTCATGGCCAAAACAGTTCCGGGGGTTTGGGCTGTGCGGTCGGTCTATTTTACACTGTGAAAACAACTAAGTCCCATTCGAACGAGCGTTCGAATCTTCGAACGGGACTTAGTCTCCAGCCTCGGCGTCGAAGAAGGTACGGGTCAGCGGTGTTCGTGCGTTTGGGTAGCCGCAAACAGTTCCATAGATTTGGCTGCACACACCGCTGACCGCGTTCGAATAAGTTAAAATGGCCGCCGCTACGTGTTCATTTGTCGAATGGCGGCCACTTCGACGACTTCGGCACTTCGACACTTCGACGACTTCGACACTTCGACTGCATTCAAAGTGCCAGTTTAAAAGTTGTAACACAGCTCCCAAGTATTTAAAGGGCCAGGAACAGCATACAAAAATCCATTGTGCCCAAATACACTTCTTAAAGGGTTAATACACCCCAGGGCCGTAGTCGCAGGGCAGGAGGCTAGCAACAAGGCTTCTTCAGTTCACAGTGGCGAGGTTGGTTCCTCCACATTTCTCCCCTTTACCATCCAGACTAACAGGGTATCTGACCTCCTGTCGGTCAGTGCCCTGGTTAGTCCAGCAACCCACCCACAGAACACAATCAGCAGTACAGCCCACCCACAAAAAAGAGTTACTACACCTGGGGTAATGGGTAGCTTGTCCATGTCCAGGAACTCCACCTCGGCTCTGGGTGTTACTGGCGCTCCGGATCGGTGGGTTACTGAGTGGGCAGAGACCAGCGGTACTCTGCCCCGTTGCCAGCGCTACCATGGGAGTAGCCTGGTTGGGGCCCAGTTGAGGAAATGTCGTAGGAGGCTCCTCACTCTGGACCCAGAACTGCTGCTGGAGGGGGAGACCGACTGTCTCCCCTTTTGATAAACAGTCCTGCTGGTGGGGATCTGGGCAGGCTGTCCCGCACCCCTGTAGACCGGGTGCAGAGACCGCGGTCCCATCTGCCCTATCTGGGAGAATAAGGTCTCCCCTTTAGGGAATAAGCTGCCGCTGGGGAGAGGGGGTAACAAACTCCTCTCCCTTAAACACTTTCAGCCGCTGGGGAGAGGGGGCAACAGGCTCTCTCTGCTGTTGAAGAGGGAGACTGACTGTCTCCCCTTTCCATAAGTTGTCCTGTCGCTGGGGTGAGAGACCAACTGTCTCTGCTCCCTGTAGGACACTCTGCCGCTGGGAGGGAGGACGCTGCTCTCCACTCCCAGTAGCTTGGGCGCAGAGACCATGGTCCCATCTGTGCTGGTGGGGGGCTTAGTGTCTCCCCTTGGTGGGCTACGCTGCTGCTGGGGAGAAGGGGTAACAATCTCCTCTCCCTTAAACACTTTCAGCCGCTGGGGAGAGGGGGTAACAGGCTCCTCTCCCTGACACTCTCTCTGCTGGTAGAGAGGGGGACCGACTGTCCCTCTGCCACTGGGGATTGAAACCAGTGGTCTCTCCTCCCTGTAATGTACTCTGCCGCTGGGGATCTGGGCCGACTGTCCAGCATCCCTGTAGGGCCGGTAGAGAGATCTCGGTCCCATCTCCATCTGCCATCTGTGGGTCTCTCCAGGACCAGTCTATGAGGTCCCCTACTTCTGCAGCTGGTAGGGAAGCAGGGGGTACCTCGGCCGCGTTTTCCCAGCTGTAGGCTAGCAGGTCTGGATCAGCCACCCAGTTTTCCCGGTCTGCGTCCATGCTCTGTGGCTGGCATGAATTTAGTAGTTCCACATAGTCCATCTCCAGCTCTCGTTCCATGGCAGTGAAACGGCGGAGGTCTTCTCCCAGTCCAAAAGATCTCGGGCCCGTAACATCTCACCTCGGTAATGCAAGATAGCCCAGTACCGTGACTCTGCTGGACTGCCAAAGTCGACGTCTTCCACTAAGGCCTTCCACAAAAGGCCAGGGCTAGTGTAGTTCTCCCCCTCCGGCTGGATGCCCTCTGCCCTCCACGTCTCTGGCTGGACAGTGCACCACCACAGTGCCCGGTATGAGGCGTCCAGGCTCAGTTCCCTTTCCACAAGGTACTCAAGTTATCTTACCCGCTCCCCTCCGGGTTGGTCTCCCAGAAGCGGCATCCGCCAGGCCATTTGTTCCTCCAACTGGTATGCGACACCAGGAAGGCGCTGCTGCCGTTGATACTGGACTTCCTCCACGGCATCATACCATAATTCTTTATGGGAAATATCTCTCCATTCTAATTCATTCTCTTCCTCAGGTGTGCGTGTTGCCAAGAGGTCCACGAACCCCATTTCTCCAAATCTTTATGTAGACAGGGACGCTGTATGAACACTAGCGTCACCCTCAATTTGTAAACCCATGAACAGTGTCTCTGAGCTGCTTTACCTCGCACTAGGACGCCATCCCACCGCTTGCCGCTAATGTAACTGATCGACGGGCACCCCGACTGGGTACCTCCGTTGAAGGATGCTCCTAGCGCTTCCTGAGGACTCCAAGCACTGCAGCAGACACCACAACCACCGAACCGGAGAAGCATACGAATGCTCTCAAGCATATGAATGCTGTAAACAGCTGAACAGGAAAAGCATACAGTCAACTTACACTCCTGGCAACCAGCATACAATCCAATTCCCCCAATAACAAGACGACACTTCGTTTTGAGGTCAAGCAGAACTAACTGTACTGGCACATACAGCCTCTTTTATTCCCAATCCACAAACATAGTACTGCCCACAGGGTTTTACAAAACAACCAATCAATACGTACAATACACACAGACACTCCCACACAAAATCCTCCCCTCTGCCTGTGATATGATTACTGAACACAATGGGTAAAATAATTATCACAGACAGAGAAATACAATTTTTTAAAACATATCACAGGGCCCCAAAACATGCAATAACCCCATATAAAGTATATCCTCAGAACCGGGGGATCTGGGTGAACCACATATCCAAAAACCCAGATCCGTTCAGTAGTTTGGAAGATACAGTTTAATGCAGATTCCGCAGAACATATACAGATTATATAAAAAATAATTACTGTATAATGTGTCCCCTGTTGTATAGTTTAAAACTATTGCACAATGTAGAAAAGTCCAAACAGTGTCTGTGAGTTAAAATGGCCGCCATCCATTGTTCTCACCATGTGCTTCATCCATTGTTCTCACCATGTGCCTCTGATACATGAAATGGTGGCCACCCAGTAACTCCACAGTATGTCCCCAGATGGTTCTTAACCCCTTAAGGACCAAACGTCTGGAATAAAAGGGAATCATGACATGTCACACATGTCATGTGTCCTTAAGGGGTTAAAGGGCCAGTAGCAGCATAATACAATACAACATGCCCAAATCCTGTATTTAAAGGGTAAAATCTCCCAGGGGCCATAGTCAGCAGGCAGGAGGCGGACAAACAGGCTTCTCTAATGCCCAGTGGCGAGGTTGGTTCCGTCACAGACATCTAGTGTCAGTAAAGTTCTCATAGGATAGCATTGATTTAATGCATTCCTATGAAGAAGGCTTAATGCAAAGTGGTTCACAAACATTACCTCCCCCCACCAGATGACATTGGAGGAAGTAGAGCACCAACCCAGCGCCGAGGGACACCGATGCTGGAATTAGGTGAGTAAATAAAGGTTCTTTTAACCCTATATGTGCCAGTGTGGAGGCCACAAGGGAGGGGAGGGGCGGGGCCAGAGGTCACTATAGTGGAAGGTATACAAATTTTTATTCCTAACACTATAGATTCATTTTAAAAGACTGGATGTGTGAAGAGATTAGTGTCACTTTATTCTTTATTAAACATTAACAATCCTAATATTGTAGATATTTATTCTTAAGTACAATAAATACCATATTAGTAATTAATTAACTGATTATGTTGATAATATAAATGCTAATGAATATGTAAATGTAGCATTTGAACCAATTTGCATACATTATGGTAATATTAATATTTTATTGACCCATTATCAGGGAAATTGTAAGGTTAATTGCAAGATCACTTTAGAAAATGTGCGTATATTGTGTGTAGAATGAATTTTTAATTTTAATTTATGCCACAAATACTGGTCTATAGAAAAGAACATTGTTACGCCTAAAAAAATGATCTAATAATCATCTATTCTCTTTTTCTGCTTGGTTTCAGTGCATAGTACTTCAAGGTTACATATACAACCAGCTGATACAAATAAAAATCTAAAAATAATAGAAATAATTGTTGTGATATCACCCACTGTGGGGGCTTACATTGATTAGCCAGAACATTAAAACCACTGACAGATGAAGTGAATAATATTGATTATGTCTTTATAATGGAACCTGTAACATATTAAGCAGCGAGTTAACAGTCAATTCTTGAATTCCAAGTGCTGGAAATGGGAAAAATGGGCAATAAAAAGATCTGAGTGAATTTGACAAGGGCCAAATAGCGATGGCTAGACGAATGGGCCAGAGCATCTCCAAAACAGCAAGTCTCGTGGGGAGTTACCAGTATGCAGTCGTTAGTACATACCAAAAGTGGTGCAAGGAAGGACTACCCAGCATCAGGGTCATGGACACCCAAGACTCATTTAACACAGAAAAGCTATTGTACCTCAAATTGCTGAAAAACTTAATGCAGGCCATGATAGAAAGGTGTCAGAAAAAACAGTGCCTTACAGTTTGCTGCATATGGGGCTGCATAACCACAAACCACTCAGAGTGCCCATGATGACTGTGGTGGACACCCTGATGGGAAGAGGGGTTTCGCCGCCAGAGATGTTCTTTTCCCCCAATATGAGTAGAGCTGCAATAATCCTGGAAGCGATGAAATAGCTGTTATAGCTGTTCCCTACAGACACGAGATGAGGCTCTGTGTTGAGGGAAAACTGGAATTTCTTTAATGGGAGCCACAGCTGGCCTTTTATGCAAGTCCCCATGCAACGGGTTTCCGGTGACACATTCCAGGGGCATTCCCCACTGGACCTGAGAGGGGACAGCAACATAAGCACACACATAATTACATTACCTCTCAGGTCCAGGACAAGCATAAATAAAATACATCAAAATATATATTTAACAATGAGATATCCCTTCAAGTTCTATATCCCAAGAGAGCCTAGTTCTGAGCGCCCAAGATATCATGAAAGCACTCAGATCCCATGAACGCAGACGAAACGTCACAGGGGTGTAGTTTAGACCAACCGAACACGAGGCGCCTGCCCAAAATAGTTCCATGAAATCAGGCTGTGAGGTCGGTCTCTTTCTGGGAATATCAAATGCACAGTCTTTAGGTACGACTAACAGTTTGTACATTTCCAGAGTCTCAGTGGTTCGAGTGATGTTTCTACCAAATGTTGCTTTGTTCGTCTAAATAGTGCTGAACATATTTGGGTATGGAAGTCTTAGCGAGTGTCCGATTTTAGTTCCATACACTCGACGACCAAACGCCGCTGTCTGTGTTCGTGTCCCAAGATTGCCACCGCCACGTGTTCGCACATACAAATGACGACCACCCAGCCGACCGCTTAGAATGTTGAGGTGCTTGCGGTTACAGAGGTGTTAGCAGAGGTTAATGGGGTCAACAAGCGTCACACTCCACATATGGGTGGTCAGTCGTTCAGTAGATTATTCGGTGATCGAACGGGGCAAAGTTAACATATGTGGTGGATGTATTTCTCCAAAAAAACAGGCGAAGGGAACAAAGAACTGTAAAATCCAGAGACAGGGAGGTCTGTCACAATGACCATCTGTCCACCACCAAAAGCTGGATGCAAGTGTGAAAACTGGACCATGTAAGAATGTTGGCTGGTCTGATGAATCACGTTTTTGTTTAGATCAGGTGGATGGCCGCGTGTGTTCTCTTTACCTGGGGAAGAGATGGCAGCAGGATGCACTATAGGAAGAAGGTAGGCCATCACAAACCATTGTGTGGAAATCTATTCACAAACCGGACTTTACATAGGACACGAGGTCATGCGTTTAGACTAGAAGAAAGAAGATTTCGTCTAAGGCAAAGGAAAGGTTTTTTTTACTGTAAGAACAATCAGGATGTGGAATTCTCTGCCTGAAGAAGTGGTTTTATCAGAGTCCATACAGATGTTCAAACAGCTACTAGATTCATACTTGCAAAAACAGAATATTCAAGGATATAATCTTTCAATGTAGGGTAATAACTGCTTGATCCAAGGATAAATCTGACTGCCATTCTGGGGTCAAGAAGGATTTTTTTTCTAGCTTGTTGCAAAATTGGAAGTGCTTCAAACTGGGTTGTTTGCCTTCTTTTGGATCAACAGCAAAAAACATATGTGAGGAAGGCTGAACTTGATGGACGCAAGTCGCTTTTCAGCTATGTAACTATGTAACTATGTAACTATGTATCAGAGGCAGTGTAATGCTCTAGGTAATGTTCTGCAGGTAATCCTTGGGTCCTGGCATTCATGTGGATATTACTTTGACATGTTCCCACCTAGAGATTGTTGCTGACCATGTACACTCCTTCATGGCAATTGTGTTTCTTGATGGCAGTGGCCTCTCAGGAGGATAATGCACCCTGCCACACTGCAAAAACAATGTTCAGGAATGCTTTAAAAAAAAATGACAAAGAGTTCAAGGTACTATCTTGGCCTCTAAATGCCCAATATCTCCAATTGAGCATCTGTGGATTGTGCTGGAACAAATCCCTTTCATGGAGGCAGCCCCTGCAATGTCTTGATGTGACAGATACTACAGGACACATTCAAAAGGTCTTGTAGAGTCAATTCCTTGATGCATCAGAGCTGAAATGAGCTGATACGAGAGTGACCCACACAATCTTAGGCAGGTGGCTTTAATGGTGTGATTTATCAGTGTATCAGACCACCATTAAAAAGTTATAGATTGTAAGGGCATTAAGATATTGCACAGATATTAACCAACACAAAAGAGATATCCAAGCAGATAATGTAAATATGATCAGAGAAAAAAGTTGAACCTGCGAGTACCAACAAGTTTTTAATTATTTTTTTTACTTACTATGTTAGAAAAAAAAATGACAAACGCCTCCTAATAAACAAAAAAATTACAAAAAATATGTTGAAGTCCAACTGCATGTAAATGGTCTGAAGTAAAAAACAATCATATCCGAGAAGTGTAAAACAGGTAGCAATTTACCTAATAACCTAGAACTTATTGTATAACAACAAGAGTCAAAATACTTTGCAGCATATAATTCTGTTACTTTCATATAATTGTGAACATAATATAGAAGGGTATTAGTAAAATAAAATGAGACAAATTAATGGAAATGGAATATAACAATGTAAGGATTTTTTTCTCAACCAACACATTGGGTTTGATTGTCTTGAGTATGTGAGTACACACGATTGGTTCTCTACTTTGTCATTGTCACTAATGTGCTCAAGTCAATGAATCTAAGTGAAGGGAGAGAGTGTCCAGTTTTAAGAAAATGCCATGCTACCACTATGCCCCATGCAGGCTAGTCAGATGTAAACCTAAATTACTTTTTAGGTTTGGGTTTATTTCTCTATCCAGCATTCCACTCCAGCTTTCAACTTCTCACATGCACTGTTAACCCCTTAAGGACCAAACTTCTGGAATAAAAGGGAATCATGACATGTCACACATGTCATGTGTCCTTAAGGGGTTAAACCCTAATACCTAACCTAACTCACTATTTTGTCAATACTTATAAACACACACGTATATTTAAATCCCAACAAAAACTAAATCGGCTTGATTGCTTGAAAGGTTGATTCCACCTTTAAAACTTTTGTTTTGGCTAAAATGTGACGTGCACTACCTCCTGTGCAGAGGTATTTTTCTCATTAAAATGTTTGTGATTTATCAACATTTGTTACTTTAAAGTATTATTTTTTTAAATAATATTAATGTCTAACGGTGTGTTTACCTTAAAATTGCGTTGCTTTTGAATACATCATATCTATAGTAAGTTATACTCATTCTCACTCTACTTTAAAAAATATATATCTCAACTATATTCCTCATAATACATAATATAGTTAAATATTTTTTATAAAAAAATATAGTGTTTCATTAATGCAAGAAAATATTTTGTTTTTATATTATGAATATGTTAACGATATAAGTACTTGTCTCCCACGCCTTTGTTTCCTGTGAAATGGGTGGAAGTCTTGAATTTTGTTATCTACAGGAATGGGTGAGAGCCATTATATTCTTTGAAATCCACATATGACAACATAAAATGTTTGCTGCTATCAGTCAGCTTTCATCAGAAACAGATGGTCTCTACTGAGTGGCCAAAATCAGGTTCACATAACACTCTAATCTTGTGATGGCTATAATGCAGTAGAGACTGATATGAAGCCAAACTGTCTATTTAGGAAAAAACATTGCAACATTCTGGTTTGCACTTATGCTAATTAAGCCCCTCCAAGAAGGCCTGAAGAAAATGTTCTTTATTTTTTTTAAATCCACTAATCAAACATTTCTCTATACAAATATCATGAAACGTCAAGACGTCAAGAAAATATATGAAGTCTACCAACTTTTCACCATCTAATTTAGACAGGGTTACTTTGTCAAAACTTTATACTTCACAGCTAACTCATGACATTTTAATGATGGATTTGTGGGACTTTGTTCAAGGGTGCTGTTCAAATGAGCTAATAACTCATAATTCCTGTTAGGGTATTTATGTAAATTAAATAAATAAATCAACAGCGAGTTAAAAGGAATTTATTCATAGAAAGTGTTGTCCATTTTTGAAGGAAAGTTGACAAATTTTAGTTAGCAGCAGGTTTGAGAAGGCTTGGAGCACCACTTAAAGTCTTTTCATGTTGACTGTATTTTAAGAAAGACTCCATTATAGTCAACCTGTACATTTTAGCTTTTACAGAGCATCCAGATTCCACATTGGAAGCTATCAATTCTGTGATAGAACAAATAAAAGATGGAGAGTACTGTGATTGAACTTTTTCTTCATCCTATAGGCCTATGGGATGGAGGCAATATTATTCCCATTGGATGCAAACAGGGATGGGTAGGATTTTATTGAATCTCTCTTGTCAAAAGGGAATCCCCTTCATAAGTTTCTTGGGTCTCACCATATAATAATTAAGATAAACACATAATAATAGTGGATTAGGAAGAGGTTTAGTTTACATGTAACTTGAAATCCCTGACTTAACTTGAAGACATCATGAATATAAAGAATGTATCAGAGAACAAATAATATTTCAGTATAAGGCAAGCATTTGTCAGGAATCATACATTGGTATTTCTTTTGTTTCACAATTAGCATATTTCTATTAAACTATAAACAGGTTCTATACCTTTTTTATAGTTTTTATTTGTAAGTTACATATTTTCTTTATAGGATTGACCAATCAGTATTACTCTGCATTTTTTTTTATTATATATGTTGTAAAATGTAATCTGTACTACTATCCAATTACATCCTCTTAATTAGTTGTATTTATTGACTGTAGATAGACTATTCCATGCAACCATTTATCTGTATTTTATGACTTGCCCAACATAGATTCTCAACTGGCTCTAGAAATTCATTATTGTTGTGAGAATGTAGTAATTTCTTAGGGTCATGATTACAGATTATCTCAAGTGATAAACTCGGGCTTCCATAGATTATTTTATATGTGCAAACTGCTTATAAAGATGCTATTTAAAATGAGTATAAAGTTGTTCAGTTTTTATAATGGGAAAAGGGAATTTTACTGAAACTGATAAATTAATCTTCTTTCTAAGTGCTGTGTTATAAACAAGACCTCCTAATTAATATACCAATGTTGACTTTGATTAGTAGGAAACCAGGTTACTTTTATCAGACAGGTGATTTTTTAAAGAAAATCACAATTTATGTTTATTATGTAAAATTGTACAAAAGAGCATACATTTACTATATTGAGTTGTATAACTGAGCAGGTACTTACCATACAGAATTATACGAGGAATATGTGTAGTATATGGAATTGTATGAAGAAACAGATGCTTATCATAAATAAAATGCCTGAAGAACCTTCTGTTTGCCACATAGAATTGTATGAAGGAACACATGTTTACCATATAGACTTATCTGAAAGAGTATTTTTTTCTTAATAAATAAAGTGCTTGCTTTTAGTGTTGTCGGAGCATTTTACCAGCTGGCCGCTTTTTGCTAAGGTTCCAAACGCTACTGTTAGTGTCTAGTGTGTCTTTACCAACTGCTTATTCATGGGAGCTGCTAACCACTACTTAATGATTGCTTTCTGACTGGCTTCCAATCCAGTCACTGCTAAACAAATGAAACAATCAGACAAAAAAAGAAATAGAAAATAACCCCCACTAGTCTCCGACTTGATACTAACAGCTAAATCCCTATACATCCCACCGGAAAAATAAAAGTTATGTAGTTTGCATTACATGGAAATTCTAAGGTATATCAAAGCATATCAACTATCAAATGCAATAAAGCAATACAATTAAAGGGTCTCTCCAAACACCAGGATCACTTCAGTAATTTAGTGGTCATGATGATTGAAGCCTGTATCAGTCTATTCAAGCTTAATTTGTGTAACTTCACTTCCAGCAGCATCATTAGCCAGCCAGGCTGAGAATCATGCGATGGCTAATGTTAAACATAATATGCTAGCATCAGATCACCAATGGCGGCATGGCCGCCAATGTCCTTCCTCCCTGACCTCCCTCCACTTCCAGTAAGGGGCATGACATCGGAGGAGGTTCAGGTTACAGGAAGAACTTGGCCCTGGCACTGGATAAAAGGTACGTTTATACTTTATTATTTACTTTTGGAGAAGGAACTATGATATTAAAGGATACACTGACAAAAATTGTTTTTTAGGAAAACACTGTTTTTTGTTTGGAGTAACCCCTTAATAAAAAGTCAAGACACATGGCATAAAACAAAAAATATATAAAGAGGAAAAGAAAGAGTAAAAAAAAGGTGGAGGATATGGAAGGGTGAAGAGGAAGGAAGTAGAGGGTGGGGGTTGGTAGGAAGCCAGTATGGGCATTGCCCCCGGTCACTGCCCCAGCCCACCGCGCCCCGTGCGTTCCCTCATGGTCGCTTAACCTGCACGTCTTTTTATGGCACCACAAGCATTACTCTGAATTATGAAACAAACAAACCTTTTCATCCATTGTCAGTTTCGATTGTTTTGTGATATATCCATATGGCAATTTGTAGTTATGAAATTCAGATGACCTGCTCATCCCCCACAATTCAGATAAATTGCGATTAATTTGAAACCGAATGCATGAGTCTATTAGATAGTTCTTCCTTGTAACGTATGAATGCACAAGTCATAATACCATTGTTTGTTTAAGCAAATGTGTTACAAATATGATCAAACCCCCATGACCTAATTTCTCTGAGTATAAAATAGTTCTATTTGCTATTGTGTGCCTTGGTCTTTGTTTTTTTTGTGTAAACATTCAATGAATGAAAAGTATGATGTAGGCACACAGAAGTCATTAAATATTAACCCCTTCAGGACCGCTGACGGTTCAGGACCGTCAGCGGTAAAACGTGCGTTTGGACCGCTGACGGTCCTGAACCGTCATAACGGTTTTGGGCTACTTACCTGATCGCCGTCGGTCCCACGGCGGCGATCAGCTCTCCTCCCGGTCCAGGGGGACTGCCTGTCTGCCCGGGCAGTCCCCCCTCGGCAGATCAGGACCCCACGGCCATGTGATCACTCGATCACATGACCGCAATAGGGGTCTTTGTATCTGCCTGCAGGGGGACTGTCTGTGCTGACAGGCAGTCTCCCTGCAAGTGAAAAATCCAAAATAAAGTTAAAAAAAAAAACAATCAGTGTAAAAAAAATTATAATATGTGTATATATATAATATATATACATGTATTATATCTATATATATAATATATGTATATGTATCATATATATAATGTCACACTAAGTGTATTTTTATATTTATATATACGTATATTAATATAAAAATACACTTATATTTAAATTACACACGAATATATACAATATATATAATAACTATATATATGGTATATATATATTATTATAAAATACAAATAATATGTTAATAAAAATAAATAACAAAAAATAAAAATAATTTTTAATAATTAAAAAAAAATTATATATATATATTCAATTTTATTCTAACAGTATTTTGATATTGATATATATATATTTATATCAAAATACACTTAGAATGTAATGATATATATATCTATGTATAAATAAATAAATAAAAATAATACGAAATATACATATGTCCACATACAAAATTACATTAATAATTTCATAAATATACACGTAGACGTCAAATATATAAATATGTATATATATTAAAATTCTACGTGCATATTTATGTAATATTTTTACCTAATTAAGTAATTTTAATGATTGCAATTTGAGGGACCTGCCTGCCAACCCAGGCCAAAAGTCCAGATAATTTAATTTGCTAGCACTGTGCTTAACCCTGTAACTTTCTATGACACCCTAAATCCTGTACATGGGGGTACTGTTTTACTCGGGAGACTTCGCTGAACACAAATATTAGTGTTTCAAAACAGTAAAACATATCACAGCGATGATATTGTCAGTGAAAGTGAAGTTTTTTGCATTTTTCACACACAAACAGCTCTTTCACTGAGGATATTATTGCTGTGATATATTTTACTGTTCTGATACACTAATATTTGTGTTCAGCGAAGTCTCCTGAGTATAACAGTACCCCACATGTAGAGGTTTTATAGTGTTTGTGAAAGTTACAGGATCAAATATAAGGCTAGATTTTTTTTATTGAAATTTGTCAGATTGGTTAGGTTGCCTTTGACAGCGTATGGTAGCCAAGGAATGAGAATTAGCCCCATGATGGCATACCATTTACAAAAGAAGACAACCCAAGGTATTGCAAATGGGGTATGTTCAGCCTTTTTTAGTAGCCACTTAGTCACAAACACCGGCCAAAGTTAGCGGTTTTTGCATTTTTAACACACAAACAAATATAAATGCTAACTTTGGCCAGTGTTTGTGACTAGGTGGCTACTAAAAAAGACTGGACATACCCCATTTTAAATACCCTGGGTTGTCTACTTTAAAAAATATGTACATGTTAGGTGTGTTTCGGGGATTTATGACAGATAACGGTGTAACAATGTCACTATTGATACATTTAAAATATATATATATTGAAACAGCAATTTCCTACTTGTATTTATAGGCCTATAACTTGCAAAAAAAAAGCAATAAAGCATGTAAACACTGGGTGTTTTTAAACTCGGGACAAAATTTTGAATCTATTTAGCAGTTTTTTTCATTAGCTTTTGTAGATAAGTAAAAGATTTTTCAAGTAAAAGTCCAAAAACATGTTTTTTTTTTATTTTTCACCATATTTCATTATTTTTTTTAAATACAATATATGACATAATATAAATACTGGTATGTAAAGAAAGCCCTTCTTGTCTTGAAAAAAACAATATATAACTTGTATGGGAACCGTAAATGAGAGAGCGGAAAATTACAGCTAAACACAAACACCACAAAAGTGTTAAAACTGCTCTGGTCCTTAACGTACAAACATCGCAAAAACAGGCCGGTCCTGAAGGGGTTAAGGCAACGTAATCTACTCAGTGAAATGTAAACTTTCTAAAAAGACGGAAGAGATTTACTAAGAATATAAAATGATATAACTTAGTGCAGTACATCATTTATATATTTATTTAGGAAGGCCACAGTGTCTTCAACTATTTGTATATCTAATTTTCTGCGATTTGTTTACTGCAATTTATGAAATGTTTTAGTTTTTTTTTTTTATCTGTTGCTTCTTTTGCAGTTTCCTTTTTAGAATGTATGCCCTTTATCAGCTACACAGTGAATTTATCAGTCTTTAAACCACCTTTTTCCGACAGAAAGATGTTCTGTTTGACTTACCTTTTTTCTTCCATTCAAAAGTTGGTAGCCTTCTGAAATGGATATTTCTGATAAGACTGGCAGGATTTTCAATGGAAGAATTTTTTAGGTAACACGAAGAACACTTTAATATCATCAAGACAATTAACCATTACCTTTAAGAACAGCTTGAGTAATACTGTGGCTAATTAATAACAGTTTTTATCGTAATTTTATTATTCTATTTAAGATTTAGAGTTTTGTTGTTGCCTTTATTGTTATTGAACAACTGAACTTGATGTGTACTTCAGAGCCATAGTTCCATATTTCAGCCTAGCTTGTTGTAGCTTGTTGATAAGCAAAAATTTTACTTTTTCATGGAAGCACTTGCTGATTTATGTTGAAGAACATTTTAAAGGAAAGTATATATGTATCTCTGTCTAAATGCATTTTGTTGGCTGTATTAAAAGAATGGCTTGGTATACAATTAAACATTTTGTTCTTTTGCCAGACTAAACAAACCAGTGCACAAGTGATATATATATATATGATTAAAACTGTGCATAAAACATAGACTTTTCAATGTTCCATTTTCTTCAGTATTGATTTTAACATATACATATAAAACAAAGGCTGCCAGAAAAAAACAGATTGAGAAATCTATGGATTTCCCCCAGAGGTGACTTGGCAGAGGTCACAGTAGGGTTTCAAATATCTGCTAGTGCTTAATTGTAGCAGGCGTTTGGGGCTAGCCTTCAATTCAGTTGTGGCAGTCAATTGGGAGGAAGTGATCTCAGATGTTAGTGTGTGGGTCAGTGACTGTGTGTTGCAGTGTGTGTCAAAAAAGTGTGTGTGCGTAGGTTAGCGAGGACAAGGTATTATGCAAATATACATGTACACAGGTATATTAATATACACACACATTTCATAATAGCAGCACACACACACATTACATACAGGCAGCACACACATTACCTACAGGCATCACACATGTTGCGTACAGCAAGCACACACATTACATTCAGCCAGAACAGACTATGAGAAGGGGAGATACTACACTCAGGGTAATACACAATACTTGGATTTTTTTGCAATAGGAATCCAAATGGCAAAATTAAAGCAAAAAAAAAAAATCAGAATATTGCCAGATCGTCTTTTTTCTCCCATTTTTTCATTCAGAATTAATTTGTGAAAATAGGTTTAGCAAATAGCCCTGTCAATATCCACAGCTCTAAGTAAGGGCCCCCATTCTTTGTAATTGATATTATTTTGTGTCAGGACAAGTAGATTGGCTTGAGAGAGAAGTAGATTTGGCTACCGCTTTAATCCCTTGGACAGGTAGATTAGAAAAAAAAAAAAAATTATTATTTTATGGAGTATCCTCAGTTTTATTTAATAAAAATATTTAAATATGGATGCAGTGGATAGAAAATATTAATTCACTTTTCCTCAGTGGGTACACATTTTAAAAAGTAATTTTTTTCTATACATAATTGTGCTACTGCCTAAATCTCCTTCCTCGTTAACAGATATGCTCCAGCCCGGCTTCCTCTGCATATAAAAATAGATATACAATAAGGATCAGTGTCCAGCAATCAGCATATTGTGGCTGTTGTCTACTTAGAGAATTCTATCAGGCATAACATGTTTATTGTATTTTATCGGCCTACACTGCGCCATCGACCTGTTACTATAATGTTAGCATACCCATCCTGTTCCTTGCAGTTATTCTCCAGATCTGCCTTATGCAATGTGTTCCTTATCCCCCCCATCCCTCCCATAGTGGTCCATATACCCCCCCCCTCCCTCCCATAGTGGTCCTTATACCCCCCCTCCCTCCCATAGTGGTCCTTATACCCCCCCTCCCTCCCATAGTGGTCCTTATCCCACCCCCTCCCATAGTGGTCCTTATACCCCCCCTCCCTCCCATAGTGGTCCTTATACCCCCCCTCCCTCCAATAGTGGTCCTTATCCCCCCTCCCTCCCATAGTGGTCCTTATCCCCCCCTCCCTCCCATAGTGGTCCTTATACCCCCCTCCCTCCCATAGTGGTCCGTATCCCCCCCTCCCTCCCATAGTGGTCCTTATGCCCCCCTTCCCTCCCATAGTGGTCCTTATCCCCCCCTCCCTCCCATAGTGGTCCTTATACCCCCCCTCCCTCCCATAGCGGTCCTTATACCCCCCCTCCCTCCCATAGTGGTCCTTATCCCCCCCTCCCTCCCATAGTGGTCCTTATGCCCCCCTCCCTCCCATAGTGGTCCTTATCCCCCCCCCCTCCCTCCCATAGTGGTCCTTATACCCCCCCTCCCTCCCATAGTGGTCCTTATACCCCCCCCCCTCCCATAGTGGTCCTTATGCCCCCCTTCCCTCCCATAGTGGTCCTTATCCCCCCCTCCCTCCCATAGTGGTCCTTATACCCCCCCTCCCTCCCATAGCGGTCCTTATACCCCCCCTCCCTCCCATAGTGGTCCTTATACCCCCCTCCCTCCCATAGTGGTCCTTATGCCCCCCTCCCTCCCATAGTGGTCCTTATCCCCCCCCCCCTCCCTCCCATAGTGGTCCTTATACCCCCTCCCTCCCATAGCGGTCCTTATACCCCCCCCCTCCCTCCCATAGTGGTCCTTATACCCCCCTCCCTCCCATAGTGGTCCTTATCCCCCCCTCCCTCCCATAGTGGTCCTTATCCCCCCCTCCCTCCCATAGTGGTCCTTATACCCCTTTTTTATTATTAATTTTTTTTTATTATTATTATTTTTTTATTATTATTTCTTATTTTATTTATATATATTTTTTTTCGTCCCCCCTCCCTGCTTGATATAGGGCAGGGAGGGGGGCTCTCCTTCCCTGGTGGTCCAGTGGGGGGGAGAGGGGGGCTGGCAGAGCTGTACTTAACTGTCCTGCAGCTCCTGTCAGCTCTCTCCTCCTCTGCGCCGTCCGTTCTGCTCTTCTGTCAGCTTACACTGTAAGTCTCACGAGAGCCGCGGCTCTCGCGAGACTTACACTGGGAGCTGACCGAGGTGCTGAACGGACGGCGCGGAGGAGGAGAGAGCTGACAGGAGCTGCAGGACGGGTAAGTACAGCTCTGCCAGCCCCCCTCTCCCCCAGTCTGTATTATGGCAATGCAAATTGCCATAATACACACCTTGACTCGAGTATAAGCCGAGTTGGGGTTTTTCAGCCCAAAAAATGGGCTGAAAAACTCGGCTTATACTCGAGTATATACGGTATTTGCTATCTTGAATTCAACAGAGTAAATGTCTAATGGCAATAAGTCATTTGATATCAATTTATTTTAAAAGGCAAACATCTTAATAGCATATCTAAATGAGTAAGTGACAGAAGAAAAATGTTAAAGGGACACTATAGTCACCTGAGCAACTTTAGCTTAATGAAGCAGTTTTGGTGTATAGAACATGCCCTGCAGCCTTACTGCTCAATCATCTGCCATTTAGGAGTTAAATCCATTTGTTTATGAACCCTAGTCACACCTCCCTGCATGTGACTTGCACAGCCGTCCATAAACACTTCCTGTAAAGAGAGCCCTATTTAGGCCTATTTAGGCTTTCTTTATTGCAAGTTATTTTTAATTAATATTTTCTTATCCCCTGCTATGTTAATAGCTTGCTAGACCCTGCAAGAGCCTCCTGTATGTGATTAAAGTTCAATTTAGAGATTGAGATACAATTATTTAAGATAAATTACATCTGTTTAAAAGTTAAACCAGTTTTTTTTTTTTTTTCATGCAGGCTCTGTCAATCATAGCCAGGGCAGGTGTGGCTAGGGCTGCATAAGCAGAAACAAAGTGATTTAACTCCTAAATAACAGTGAATTGAGCAGTGAAATTGCAGGGGAATGATCTATACACTAAAACTGCTTTATTTAGCTAAATTAATTTAGGTGACTATAGTGTTCCTTTAATACACATTTATTTAATTTGATACATTGTTGTCTAGTTTCAAAAATGTATATTATTATTTTGTAGCATATCCCGATTTTAGTAATATTTGACAATGTGACATTTTACAAAAATAATGTATTTTTTATTATTCTGTTTATCTAAAAACACAAAATAAATATCAAAAGATTTAGAAATAAGAACAAATATGGCTCATTAGATTTTGTTATGGGATTATATAATCTTGAGCATTGGAAATGGCTTGCGCCATTACCCCTTAGCTTATGTGATAATTTAAAGATAGACTTTTTATGGGAAAAGTCATGCTACTTATTTTCAGAAGACCTTGGGTTGTTTGAAGATATATATTTTTACAATGCATTTCTATGCTGCAGTGATATTTTTATTTGCTAATAAAAATATTATGTAGTGCCATTACATGTTTCACAAAATTTTAAGCTGCCTTCTTTTGGGTTTTACACTGACGGTACAGCTGGGACTATATATTTTTCATTTAATTGAATGTGCAGATCAGCTGTAGTAAAAAGTGTTTGATTGGCAATTGCCTTTTGAATGATAAACTTGACCTTATTTTCGAAACAATATTTGACTAATCGCATGGAACATATGTAAAGTGTTGAGCAATCACTATGGAAAGCAATGGAATGCAGCTTATAAAGCTCCAGGCATATAACACAGTTGGTGTTATTTACTTAACAGTGAATTGATGAGGATAGAAAACTCTATTGAAAATATAAACTAAAAACCTAAGACCTCAATTTAATATGGTTGGATAAGTTTTTCAAATGATGTAATATTTTGGGATAAACTTTTAAAATTATTTTTTCTAAATATTGAGATATATATATATATATATATAAAATTGTCATATTTTTCATAATGGTAAATCATTTTAAAAGTTTAAAGAAAAAACTCTTGTGTATTGCAGTCAACCCCGACAATGTACAATTTCTCAATACAGCAAAGTGCTTGTGCTCACGGTAAAACTGTGATTCCTTGTGATAAGAAACAATATTTGTACAGAATGTGTGCAAAGGAAAGGACACTTAAAACATATGTGTAAATATAATTGCAACAAACCTCATTAAAGTGCATCAAATTTTAACAGTGCAATATTTGTACCTTATACTCAGTTTAAAACCAATGTGGAAAAAAAAATCAATGTGCCAATAAATTTAGTATCAAACTCACAAACTTTGTTTCACAGAGAGTTGATTTTCCAAATGTAAAAAAACATAAAAGGCAGATAGTGTAAAATTGCAAACACAAATACACAATAGTATGTATAAAGAGAGATATGTTATAGCACTCACAAACGTTGAGCAGGTAAAGAGACTAATCAGGGTATTTGTGCTTGTTCACTGTTATACAGTGTGCTCAGGATCTATTGCCTTGATAAAGCGATGGACAGCCGAAGATAAAGATAACAACTTTATTCCACTTAGTTAAAACTGCAGGCACACAAATCGTGGGTCCTTATCCCCGTCAATATTCTATGCAGGATAAACATACGGTTCCTAGATATCGGTATTACTGGTGTCCTAAGTCTTTTTGCTCGTATCGGGGGGCGGGGTCCACAAAGTCCTGCGTCACTGCGTGATGACGCGTTTTCGGCGCTATTGGGTTCATCAGATCACATGTCTTGGCTCCTGTCCATCTCTTTTTAAATCCACCTATGTGGGGGTGTATTAGTCCCAAGGAACTGCATATATCCTCTGATAGGTCCATATAGTAGACCTATATGTAAATTTGTCTCTAAGTCCACAAATCTTTCACACAAAATATTCGAGAGACATAGACATTGAAGATATCAATCAAATAGGCTTGAGAAACTAATCAAATCTGTAAAAGCTTCTTAGGTAAATGCATCTGAAAAATCACCATATATAATTAGCTAAACGGACACCTTAAAGGACCACTCTAGTGCCAGGAAAGCATACTCGTTTTCCTGGCACTAGAGTGCCCTGAGGGTGCCCCCACCCTCAGGGACCCCCTCCCGCCCGGCTCTGGAAAGGGGAAAAGGGTTAAATCTTACCTTTTTCCAGCGCTGGGCGGAGAGATCTCCTCCTGCTCTCCTCCTCCGATCCTCCTCTTCTCCTCCCCGTCGGCTGAATGCGCACGCGCGGCATGAGCTGCGCGCGCATTCAGCCGGTCACATAGGAAAGCATTCATAATGCTTTCCTATGGACGCTGGTGTGCTCTCACTGTGAAAATCACAGTGAGAAGCACGCAAGCGCCTCTAGCGGCTGTCAATGAGACAGCCACTAGAGGACATAGGGGGAAGGCTTAACCCATTCATAAACATAGCAGTTTCTCTGAAACTGCTATGTTTATGAAAAAATGGGTTAACCCTAGAAGGACCTGGCACCCAGACCACCTCATTAAGCTGAAGTGGTCTGGGTGCCTAGAGTGGTCCTTTAAACAAATGCTGCTAAGGATTTTTACATAAAATAATTAATTTAAAGACACATACACCTAAAAATATAACTTAAAATTAAAAGCATCTCCAATAAGGTTGTGGCGAAACCAACCTCGCCACTGTGCACTGGAGAAGCCTGCTTGCCCGCCTCTTGCCTTCTGACTATGGCCCGGGAAGATGTGGCCCTTTAATTACAAGTTTTGGGCATAATGGATTTTTGGTGTGCTGCTGCTGGCCCTTTAACTCCCAGAGAAAGGGTTTGTACTTTTAAATTGGCACTTCGAATGCCGTCGAAGTGCCGAAGTAGTCGAAGTGGCCGCCATTCGAAAAACGAACATGTGGCGGCGGCCATCTTGGTTCCTTCCATGCGGTCAGCGGTATGTGTAGCCAAATTCATGGAACTGAAATCGGCTACACAGTTCCGCGAACACCGCTAAGCCTTACCTTCTCCCACGGTGATTTTGCAGCCGCAGAAACTAAGTCCCGTTCGAAGATTCGAATGCTCGTCTGAATGGGACTTAGTCATTTTTTCTGCCTGAAATAGACCGACCGCACAGCCCAAATCTATGGAACTGTTTTGGGCATGAAAATGTGCTTGCGGTCGGTCCTAAAGGACTTCCATATAACTTTTTAACCCCTGAACCGATTGCCCTGATTTTTGAGTATGTGTTTATTTCTCGCATGCTGATTATGAAAATGTATGTTTTCTGTTTGTGACATGTATATTTTAGAAGTTATAAATATTGTGTAAAAACTGTATTCCTCTGCCTGTGATAATGCGATTACCCATTGTGTTCAGTAATCATATCACAGGCAGAGGGGAGGATTTTGTGTGGGAGTGTCTATGTGTATTGTACGGATTGATTGGTTGTTCTGTAATACCCTGTGGGCTGTACTGTGGTTGTAGATTGGGAATAAAAGAGACTGTATGTGCCAGGACAGTCAGTTCCTGCTTAACCCTCAAAGTGAAGTGTCGTCTCATTCTTGGGGGGAATTTGATTGTATGCCGATTGCCAGGAGTGTAAGCTGTTCATAGGGCTTTTCCTGTTCGGCTGCTTCCAGTGTTCGTGTGTCTCTTGTTCCGGAGTTGGTGAATTCGTGCAGTTTGCGGTTCGGGAGATTGGTGATTGCAGTACCTGCTTGTCTATCTGGAAGGGGATTATCGTGTAAACGGTTTTTAACCTCTGGTGAGCAAAACGGTGCGTTACAAAGGTATAACTACACATATCACATATAAAATAAGTTAAAAAAAATTATGTCATATCTAGAGAAATAAAAAAGGGGTGAGATAAGGAAGCTAGAAAAAAAGCTACAAAATTTAAATAAGACAAACTCAATATTTAAGCCACATGGTTCCAAAGTATTGAGTTTGTACACCCACTTCATCTCTTCCCTTCCAATCGCACGTATATGGTATATGGAAGGGAAGAGGTGAAGTGGGTGTACAAACTTAAAGGCACAGCGCACTATATATTTATCTTTATGTCTAAGTAAGTGTTGTAGAGCTATTACACTAATAAGGTGCTGATAATAGAAATAGTACTTGTAACTATTTGTAAAGACTAATTTAATTTCAGCCATTTACAGCTTTTTTTTTTTTTTTATAATATTATATCAAGGTCTAAGTCAGAAACAAAACTCAAATTTTACTAACTTGTGCATGTTAAATCTAAAATGAGCAATTTGGGTTTCAAAATATTTTTTTGATTTGGTGGATGATGCAAACGTTGGTAATCTTGTAGTGTGTCTAAAGAAAGCTACTGCATTTCTGCTTTCAAGATTACATGATCTATCAGTCTAACATTTTGTGTTCGTCAGTTAGGACAGACCCTTGATGAGCCATTTAGAGGAGGGTGTTTGGCAATTTCACACCTTACACAGAATTGTCAAAAATAGCTTGACTTATATTATTCTGACTTTTACGAGAAGACTGATGTAATTCAAAATTGTGTTCCTACAAACAGTGCAATTTCCCTGCTCATTGACAAATATCCATGCAGCATTTTGAATAATGGAGATCGAAAATAGTGTTCAAAAATAATCTACTGTCTTAAAAATTTGAAACATTAGCAGGAGCAAATTTGCAGTAAAGTACAAAAAGTATACTGGAAACCTATTACGGAGCTAGAGGGGGAAAAGAACCGTGACTTAACTTAATGCAACTCATTTATGCACATCCAGCCATTTCCTCAACATGCCACCCAGTTTGTTCATGCTCAACTGCTTCTCATTTGTGTTCTTCATGAAACAGATTGTCAATTTTTAGGGTGTGGAGAGAACTGTTGTTTGGGGATTATGGGTAAATTAGAGGCAAATCTCTGGACTAAGCTCTTATCTCATTGACTCTGGAACAAAAGAGATCATGGCACATTGCCAAAACCTCAGGCGTCGAAAATATATAAACTTAAATAATGTTGTGCGCTGCTGCTTGGTCCAATTAAATTAAACAAAAAAAAAACAAAAATTTTTCGCTTCAACAGGTTAATTATGGATTAAAAAATAGAATTAACTTTGTTTAGATTTTATTTTATAAATGTGTTTTTGTACACTTGATAGTACACTATTACACATAGGCTACTTTAGAGTGTCTATGAAATAATCTACATCTAAAGAGGATGAGAATGTTTTTAGATAGTATATCCTCTGACATACAAGATGGAGTTATTAATTCCAGTGAATGTAGAAATTATGTGTACATGTGTACAACACTGTGTATGTGGGTGCAGTGGTGTATCTTGGTTTTGTGCTGCCCTAGGCAGGACAAAACTCAGAACCCCCCCCCCCCCCCCCACCATGTGCGCACCACCCCCACCCAACCCTTCCCCCCTGCCCCGCCTTCTAAATACACACACATTCACTGACAGATACGCATACACTAGCTAACAGAAACACACACTTGCTAACAGACACACACACACACTAACAGACACACACAGTCAGACACACACACACTAACAGACACACACAGTCGGACACACAGTCAGACACACACAGTAACAGACACACACACACACACTAACAGACACACACTAACAGACACACACACACACAGTCAGACAAACACACACACTAACAGACACACACAGTCAGACACACACAGTCAGACACACACACTAACAGACACACACAGTCAGACACACACTAACAGACACACACACTAACAGACACACAGTCACACACACACACTCACTCACATTAATACTCACTTCTCTTTTTTTATTTAAACCCCCCCACCCCCCCCCCTAAAGTCCAGTGGCTGCTGGGCGGCACTGGCGGGCGGGCGGCTGGCGAGGAAGCACTTCCCCTGAGCTCTCTGCTCAGCTCCCTCACGCGCCGCCCGCAGAGTGAGGCTGGGAGGCGGAGCCGGAATATGACATCATATTCTGGCTCCCATCCTCACTCTGCAGGCGGCGCGCGAGGGAGCTGAGCAGAGAGCTCAGGGGAAGTGCTCCCTCGCCAGCCGCCCGCCCGCCAGTGCCGCCCGCCCATCAGCCCGCCCGGCATGTCGGTTAGCCGCAAGGCTAACAAGGCATTTGCCCTCGGCATTTGGGGTGGCTTTTTTGCCGCCCCCTGGTAAATGCCGCCCAAGGCAAATGCCTTGTTTGCCTCGCGGCTAATACGTCCCTGTGTGGGTGGTCTGTGAAGAAATGTATTTGATTTCATTTTAGCTGCTTTAGGCTCGAAAATTGTATCTCTGTCTAGCTGTATGTCATCGAAACAGACTATTATTCAAGAAAGGACCACTAAAGTCACCCAGACTCCTTCATCTCAATGAAATGGTCTGGGTGCAGTGGCACTGTAGCTTTAACTCTGAAATGTAAAACACTGCAGTTTTGTAGAAGCTGCAATGGTTTCATTGCAGGGTAAAGAACTCCTCTTCCTGACAGCCATTAGAGACACTTCTGCAGCATTGAGTAAAAGTTAGTCATGTGACAAATGCAAACAAACAAAACATCTAATCTGAATCCTAGAAACACTGGCAGATCTACCAGCGGTGCAAACGGTGTAGGTGCAACACACTTGGGGAGACAAAAACCCAATAGACATCACTGACTAGGAGCCAGTCAGGCCCTTTAACCCCTTTCTGACCTTGGTACGTCTGACAAAAAACGTTCCTTAAGGACCGCGAACGTACCTGATATGTCCGTGGTGAATTAGAGCGCTGGAAGCGATCATGATCGCTTCCAGCCATTCTAACGGTATTGCAGCGATTTTATAGTTAAAAAAATTAAATAAAAAATAAACAATTTTTTTTTAAATTGACCCCTTCCCTCCCTCCTTCCGTATGTACTTACCCGATCGCTGACGTTCCCCCACCGGCGATCGGTGTTCTTCTTCTATGGGGGGACTGTCTGACACCCGAGACAGTCCACCCTCTGCAAATCTGAAAGAGCGGCCACATGGCGGCAATAGGTATTCATAATGCTTCCAGCAAGGGGACTGCCTGATTCAGCTGGTGAAAATAGTAAAAAAAAAGTTTAAAATAAAAAATAAAGTTAATAAATTAAAAAACATATACACCCTGTTCCAAATTATTATGCAAATTATATTTTTTATCATTTACCTAAATAATTGATGTAAATAACAGTCAGCATAATTCTCATGTTATCAACTATTAAGAGTACAATTCAAATTTTATTGAACAAACCTCCTAATGATAACAGTATGTTTTTAAACATAAAAAACTTTACAATGCACTGTCCCAAATTATTATGCACAGTAAGTTTGAAAACACTTTATAGGTTGTAAAGAACTGAAAATTGTCATTTGTCAACTGGAGGTCACCTAACCCGCCTTCTGGGAGGGAATGGTATCTAAAGATAGAATATTACCATGCCCTGGAGGAACTCAGATGGGGATCCCTAGACAAATACCATAGGTACACGGACATATGGCAACCTTGGAGACACTTCCTACAGGGACTACCTAATAACACCAACGCACATCCTTAACTAAGCAAGGGATACAAACCCCTTGAGGGCACACCCTAGTCGAGTTGTGACATATAACAGTACACGGAGGTATCGAATACGCCACCTATGTAACCATGGCGCTGTGGGATCTAATCTAGTGTTATAATTTTTAATAGTCTTTGCATGTATAGATTAATATAATAGATGACCAGTGACGGAAACTGTGAAGTCACTTACCTTAACATACATGTATGTAATGGGATGTATTGCTGCTCATTGTTTTGGATTTTTATGATTCTAATTTTTTTTTTCCTTTCTTATTCTTACTCTTCTACATGATGATGTTTACAACATCATGAGACTGTATCATTGAAAAAATGGTTAAAAATATATTTAAAAAAAAGAAAATTGTCATTTGTTGTGTTTGCAGCATATTTACTAAATCGAACTTATAACAACATTTTAACTTTTTAAACATTTTAACAGTTAATGTTACATTTTAACATAGGACCCCTTATTTGATAGCAGCTTCACAAGTCTTGCATCCATTGAACTTGTGAGTTTTTGGACAGTTTCTGCTTGAATTTGTTAACAAGATGTCAGAATAGCCTCCCAGAGCTGCTGTTTGGATGTAAACTGCCTCCCAACCTCATAGATCTTTTGCTTGAGGATGCTCCAAAGGTTCTCAATAGGATTGAGGTCAGGGGAGGATGGAGGTCACACGATGACTTTCTCTCCTTTTATCTCCATAGCAGCCATTGATGCAGAGGTATTCTTAGCAGCATGAGATGGTGCATTGTCATGCATGAAGATGATTTTATTACGGAAAGCATAGTTCTTCCTTCTGTACCAGGGAAGAAAGTGGTCAGTCAGAAACTCCATGTACTTTGCAGAGGTAATCTTTACACCTTTCGGGGACCCTAAAGGGGCCGACCAGCTCTCTTCCCATGATTCCGGCCCAAAACATGACTCCACCACCGCCTTGCTGACATCGCAGCCTTGTTGGAACAGGGTGGCCATCCACCAACCATCCACTCTTCCATCCATCTGGACCATCCAGAGTTGCATGGCACTCATCAGTGAACAGGACTGTTTGAAAATTAGTCTTCATGTATTTTTCTGCCCAATGCAGCCATTTCTGCTTGTGAGCATTTGTTAGTGGTGGCCGAATAGAAGGTTTATGCACAGTTGCAAGTCTCTAGAGGACTCTACACCTTGATGTCCGTGGGACTCCAGAGGCACCAGCAGCTTCAAATATCTGTTTGCTGCTATGTAATGGTATTTTAGCAGCTGCTCTCTTGATCCGATGCATGGATCTGGCAGAAATCTTCCTCAATGAGCCATTATCTGCACGTACCCGTCTGTGCTCTGAATCAGCCACAAATCTCTTAATAGTGCAATGATCACGCTTAAGTTTTCATGAAATATCTAATGTTTTCATACCTCGTCCAAGGCATTGAACTATTTCACTCTTTTCAACACCAGAGAGATCCTTTTTCTTCCCCATATTGCATGAAAATGGTGCTCTGCTTAATTATGTGGAACACCCTCCTTTAGTAGTTTTTCCTTAAATTGGGCTCACCTGGCAATCTAATTATCACAGGTGTCCGAGATTGTTTTCAGATCAAAAGAGCCCTGAGACACAATGCCATCCATGAGTTGAACTGAAAGACAAAATATTTAATCTTTGAGACACTTAAATAGAATTTGCATAATAATTTGGAACAGGGTGTATATATGTATATATAATATGTATATTTATATATCTTATATATAATGTCATACTAAGTGTATTTTTTTAATATATATATTATTATAAAAATACACCTGGAGTAAAATTACACACACACACACACACACACACACACACACACACACACACACATATATATATATATATATATATATATATATGTGTGTGTGTGTATATCATTTTTAAATTTTTATATTTTTTGTCAATTACTTTTTTTATAATAATATATATATAATATATATATAGTTTTATATATATATATATATATATATATATATAAAGACTATATATATTATATATATATATATATATTATAAAAAAAATATAATTAGACATGTGCAATTCGTTTCGGTCCGAATGTTAATTCGGACGAATTTCGGTCAATTCGGACATTCGGTCAATTCGGACATTCGGACACTCGACTTCACGAATCACCGGTCAAACTGACGAACGCCTGCTTCCTTTTTCCTTAAGAGTTAGGAGAGTGCTGTTCGGTAGTTTAGTTCGCATGAACCAGGGAAACAATCGCTGCTATGAGCCAGAGGGATCCATTTGTGTATTTGTTCGGTTTTGGAACTTAATGAAATAGACCGACCACACAGCCTAAACTTATGGAACTGTTCTGGGCAGGAGCCTCGTGTGCGGTTGGTCAAATGGAACTTCCATGAAATTCAAAAAACCCTGAATAGATCTGGGTGATTTTTTGATATGTTGGTCACCCAGATCGGGGCTATCAGGGGGTGTGACATTTGTGGGGGTCCTGTATGTTTTGGGGTGTTTTCCAGAAATTGTTAAAATTGTGTCCCCTCTGTCCAGAGATAATTAAGTTATTACTTTATCTGACCCAATTATCTCCAGGCAGAGAGGATGGAATTAACTGTTTGTACTGGGAGTGTCATTGTTTTGCTCTGTGTTACTATTGGTTGTACTAAGTTGTGTCCCTGTTTTCCACAAGGTCCATGGGGGTGTTCCCCCTGGCCTGAAACTTGCATAAAAGCCAGTGTGGCACAATAAAATTCACCCTTACATTATGTTTCGACTGATGTTTGGGTACCTGATTACTGCTTTGGGGAAATTCAGCTAGAAAACTAGATGAATGAAGAACTGAATGGCAAACTATAATCACTCTTGCTCTTAGCCGTTCGGGTAAAAACCGATGAACCACTAGTTGCCACTTTAGGGTTCGTTACAACTGGTGGCAAGTGGCGGGATTCGTATCCCTAATGGATGTCCCGATCCAGAAGAAACTGAATGGCTCAGCAGTATGAATCAGTGAAAAGGACAACGTTAAAGGATCTGCTCGAGGCTCGATGCATAGCGGCAAGCAACAAGAAAAAAGCTAATTGCAGAGCTAGTGCAGAGTGACAGAGCCGGCAGCATGGAAGGAGAGCATCCAGAAGAAAACAAATTGCAGAAGGAGGTGAGATGGATGATCAGTCTACTGGGGCCCAATCCATCACAAGAGGCAGTGGTACAAATTGTCACACATGCCAAGGATTCACAAATGGCTCGGGAATCAAGAGCAGGGTCGCTGCAAGGGGATTCCCTAACCTCCCCAGGATATACAAATGGGCGCCTAAAGAAGATAAATTATGCAGCATTTAAAGCTTTTGTTGATAGGGAAACAGACATTGACAACTACCTGCAGGATTTTGAACGGCAGTGTACATTGGAAGGACTAGAAGCAGATAATTGGGCTGCGGTTCTCAGGATGGCCGACGTCTGGATCCCAACGGGGGGCGACCGGCTTCCAGACCCGCCACCTACCAGACCAGCTCCTTACACTCCCGCACCAACCCCCCAACACCGTGGCCCGATGTCATGTTATCTCTGCAAACAGTTGGGGCATATGAAACAACACTGCCCCAACAGGACCAGGGGAAATTGGGACTGGACAGCACCACAGCCCAGCTGAGCAACTGCCCATTGTTGCCAACAGGACGAGTTCCCAGTCTCAGGGCACAACAAGGAACAATGGACTACTCTTCACGAGGCAAACCTAGCACAAGTGGCGAGTGACAACTGTGACCATCATCAGCAGTGGGTCACTGTAGATGGGATGGAGAGACACCGGAGCCAACCTCACTCTGATCCAGCAATTATGGCAGAGTTGCGGCATGAAACCCCTGTTCAGCTCTCCTCTACCATCCCCAGACGAACGGACTAGGTGAACGCTTTAATGGCACCCTTAAGCAGATGCTTAAGATGTTCACAGCGTCCTGTTCACACTGGGAAAGGTTTCTTCCTCACCTCCTATTTGCCTATCGAGAAGTGCCTCAGGTCTCTACCGGGTTCTCCCCCTTCGAACTCCTTTACGGGAGAAAAGTCTGGGGACCCCTAGACCTCATACAAGAGCACTGGGAGGGTAACACAGGAGAGGAGAAAGTCCCTATTGTGCAGTATGTTCTCGAGTTTAGGGACCGCTTGCAGACCCTCACGGAATCTGTTCGGGAGCACCCTCCAGGCGGCCCAGAAACGCCAGAAGAGATGGTACGATAGGGGTGCCTGAAATAGGGTCCTGGAAATAGGACAGTGAGTACTGGCCCTAAAGCCCTCTAAGAAAGACAAGCTTCAGGCCGCATGGCAGGGACCCTTCAAGGTGGTGGAGAAAATTAGCGACACCACGTATATAGTTAGCAAGTGTTCAGATGAAAGAATCCGGAGGGCCTTTCATGTGAACATGTTGAAACCTTATTTTGAGCGGACAGGAGACATAGCGGCCGTATGTGCCCCTGAATGTGAGGATAGTGAGGGGCTCCCTTTACCAGATTTACTAGCCCCCACCCCAGGACAATAGAGCAAGTAAAGCTAGGCGAGACCTTAAACCCCCAGGAGAAGAAGGAGGCCTCTCAGTTACTTCAGGGATATAGGGATATGTTTTCTGCTCTACCCGGGTACACCTCGGCTGCGGTCCACCAAGTGGAGACCCAGGAAGACACCCCGCTAAGGCAACAACCCTATTGTATCCCTGCGGCAGTTAGAGACAATATGCTCGCAGAGCTACAATAGATACTTCAGTTAGGGGTCATAGAACCTTGGGCTTCGCCGATAGTGCTGGTACACAAGCGAGACAGCAGGACTCACTTCTGTATCGACTACCGGAACCTCAATGACCGGACCATAATAGACGCCTACCCCATGCCTAGGATAGACAAGCTCCTGGATAGAATGGCTGCGGGGAATTACCTCACTACCCTGGATTTGTGCAAGGGATATTGGCAAATCCCCCTGGGGCCCGTGGCTATCCCCAAGTCCGCATTCGTCACCCCATTTGGGCTATACCAGTTTAAGGTTATGCCTTTTGGGATGAAGAATGCCCCAGCTACTTTTCAGCGGATGGCTCCTGGAGGGATTTCAGGACTTTGCATGTGCTTATCTTGATGACATAGCCATCTACAGTAGTACGAGGGAGTCCCACCTAGAGCATGTATCCAGGGTACTGGAGAGAATTCAGGCCGCAGGGCTTACCCTAAAGCCCGACAAATGCCATGTAGGCATGGCCGAGGTTCAGTACCTCAGGCATAGAGTAGGTTCAGACAAACAGCGACCTGAACCGGCCAAAGTAGAGGCTATTGCCAATTGGCCCCAACACCGTACTAAAACCCAAGTGCTAGCTTTTTTAGGGACGGCAGGGTATTACCGCAAGCTTGTCCCGGAATATAGCACCCTTGCCAAACCCCTCACCGATCTAACCAAGAAAGCCCTTCCCAAACAAGTAGTGTGTGGACGCTTTCCAGAAACTGAAAACAGCGCTTAGTGAGGCACCTGTGTTAGCTGCCCCAGACTATAACAAACTATTTCTTGTGCACACAGATGCCTCCAAGTTTGGGCTGGGAGCCGTGCTAAGCCAAGTGGTGGACGATGGAATGGAGCACCCGGTGGCGTATCTTAGCCGAAAACTACTACCACGAGAGGTTAGTTACGCCACCGTTGAAAAAGAATGCTTAGCCCTTGTGTGGGCCCTTAAGAAGCTCCAACCCTACTTGTATGGATGCCCGTTTACCCTAATGACCGATCACAATCCCCTAATTTGGGTAGCAGGAGATAACCGCTGATTATTGTGCTGAAGCCTGGCCTTGCAACCGTACAATTTCACCATGCAGTACAGGCAAACAGAATGCAAATGCCTACGGTTTATCCCACCAAACCAACCTGGAACTGTAAAACTTGCTTTTCCCGGACACTCCCAAGCCAACCCGGCAGGGTCTACACGGGTATGCTGACCCATGGACTAAGGGGGAGCATTGTGAGAAAATCAGCCTTTCCTCTCTTTATTCATGAAACTTTTCGGATTTTTGTTTATATTTTGTTTATTTGTTCGGTAGTTTCCAAACTACCGAACGACCAACCACCCCTCTGGCTTATCATCACTACTGGAAACCCTCAATTCAGAGCTCTCTATGTGTGGCCGTCGCTCGTTTAGCCGAACGCCACGAAGAAGAGAAAACGGCCTCCATCTTGTTTGCACAAAAGGAGGCAGCGGGACTTGGTCGTCGAGTGTCTGGAACTAAAATCGGACACTCGACTTTCCGAACCACCGGTCAAACTGACGAACGCCTTTTCCTTTTTTCCGAACAGCTAGGAGAGTGCTGTTCGGTAGTTTGGTTCCCACGAACTAGGGAAACAATCGCTGCCATGAGCCAGAGGGATCCATTTGTGCATTTGCTCAGTTTGAGGACTTAACGAAATAGACCGACCGCACAGCCTAAACTTATGGAACTGTTCTGGGCAGGAGCCTCGTGTGTGGTCGGTCAAATGGGACTTACATGAAATTCGAAAACCCCTGAACCGATCTGGGTGTTTTTTTGGATATGTTGGTCACCCTGATCGGGGCTATCAAGGGATGTGACATTTGTGGGGGTCCTGTATGTTTTGGGGTGTTTTCCAGAAATTGTTAAAATTGTGTCTCCTCTGCCCAGAGATAATTAAGTTATTACTTTATCTGACCAAAACATCTCCAGGCAGAGAGGATGGGATTAACTGTTTGTACTGGGAGTATCACTGTTTTGCTCTGTGTTACTATTAGTTTTACTAAGTTGTGTCCCTATTTCCCACAAGGTCCAGGGGGGTGTCCCCCCTGGCCTGAAACTTGCATAAAAGCCAGCGTGGCACAATACAATTCATTCCTTTTATACCCATCATCATGTTTCAGCTGATGTTTGGGTACCTGATTACTGCTTTGGGGAAATTCAGCTTGAGCACTTCGTCTACTCTGGAAAACTAGACGCACGAAAAACCGAACCACTAGCTACCACTTCAGGTTTCGTTACATAGTTACCATAAATTAAAAATGTAGGCCAAAATATTGGAAAATCAAGTTGAACTTTCACTATCTCTATTTTGGCCCAAATCCTAACAATACACAATTTAGTAAACAGTCCTGTGTTTAACAAAATACATTAGTATCAAGCTTATTAACACGATTAAATTCACACATCTATCACTACTAACTCTTGCTGGTTTTAAAGTAAAGAAACGTTCACCTATGGGACAAGAACTTGCTTTTTGTTATCATAAAAAAAAGACATGCCTTCTGCTAAAACCAATGGGAAATATTTTAAAATTAAAAAACTGTCAAAATGTTACCTACACTATAATTTGAAAAAAATATATAGCATTCATAAACAAGACTTTTAGACAACTTAAAAAGTGGACCTGTGAACATTTATTTGACATCTCTATTAAAAAATGCCAGCAGCTGTTTGTAAACTTTTTTAAAAAATCTCTGTAGAAGTCCAAGTTTTTTTTTTATATCAAGGAGTCAGAAGTACAGTTAGAATAATATTTCCAAAGTGAGCTCATAGAATATGTTTTTGGAGCTTAACATTAAGTACAGGATTAACTTCATATATAAAGTGACTTATAATTTCCAAGTTATATATTTTAAGTCAGCTAACTACATTGATTAATCAAAATCTGCATGTTAAAATTGTAATATTTATCTCAGTTTTAAATATTGTACAGTTGTGCTCAAAAGTTTGCATACCCCAGGAGAATTGTTCATATACACACATTAAAGAAAACATGAGTGAGCAGGCAAAACACATTTCTTTTATTTCTTATGGGATTCATATTCAACTGTAGGTTATAACAGAATGCCACAATCATAAAAGAAAACATGGCAAAAAAAAGAAATTAAAAATGAAATGACCCCTGTTCAAAAGTCTGTATACCCTTAGCTCTTAATGCTGTGCATTGCCCCCTTTGGCATCAATGACAGTGTGCAGTCTTTTGTAATAGTGGTTTACGAGGCCCTTAATTCTTGCAGGTGGTATAGATGTTTGGTTGTCTTGTATGAGCCTTCAACTTTCTCTGCTGTAACCACTGGAGGGTAAACTCGGCCTTGTACTTAGGGTCATTGTCATGCTGGAAAGTCCAAGAGCGTCCCATGTGCAGCCTTTGTGCAGAAGAATGCAAATTGTCTGCCAGTATTTTCTGATAACATGCTGTATTCATCATGCTATCAATTTACACAAGATTCCTCCTGCCTTTAGAGCTAACACTCCTCCACAACATGCTTCACAGTGGAAACATAGTGCTTATGGTTATGACCGTTAAGCTCTATTTTGGTCTTATCACTCCAAATTACAATGTGCTAGAAGCATTGAGGAATTGAGGCGTGTCAAGGTGTTGTCGGGCATCTTGTAACCTGGCTTTTTTGTTGCATTGGCGCAGTAAAGGCTTCTTTTGGCAACTCAACCATGCAGATTATTTTTGTTCAAGTACTGTGCTCTTTGAAACAACCACATTGTATTTTTCCAGAGCAGCCTGTATTTATCATGAGGTTACCTGTGGGTTTTTCTTTGTATCCCAAACAATTCTTGTGGCAGCTGTGGCTGAAATCTTTCTTGGTCTACCTGACCTTAGCTTGGTATCAAGAGATCCCCGGAATTTCCACTTCTTAATAAGTGATTGAACAGCACTGACTGGCATTTTCAAGGCTTTGGATATCTTTTTAGATCATTTTCCTTCTTTATAAAGTTCCATTGACTTGTTATGCAGGTCTTTTGACAGTTCTTTTCTGCTCCCCATGGCTCAGTATCTAGCCTGCTTAGTGCATCCAAGTGAGTACTAACAAACTTATTGATTATTTATACACAGGTACTAGTTGCAATTTAAAAGACCACAGATGTAGGAAATTAATCTTTAATTGCCATTTTAACCTGTGTGTGTCACCTTGTGTGCCTGTAACAAGGCCAAACATTCAAGGGTATGTAAACTTTTGATCAGGACCATTTGGGAGATTGCTGTTATCATTATGATTAAAAAAAAAAAAAAAATCCGATAAGAAATGTATTCATTTGATGACTAACCCCTTCCCGACCTCGGACCTGCAGGGTACATACGACAAAAAATGGCAGTTAATGACGTGCAGGGACGTGCACCCGCAGACGTGCAGGGTATGTCCTCGGCTAAAATGACCTGATTACTAACCTGGACTGGCGATCCGGGGCGATCCCGGTGCATGGGTACTGCCCGAGATTCCAGAAGTTCCCCCGGTGCAGCTCCATCCTCTCTGGCTCTCCAGGACCATGTGATCACCCTGATCACATGGGTGCAATGGAAGTCTATGGAGCTGCCAGCAGGGGGATGGTCTGAGCAATCAGGCAGTCCCCACACGCACCTAAAATGTAAAATAAATAAATACAGTATACATATATTATGGTGATTTCATCGTCGTGATAAGTTTTACTGTTTTGAACACTCATATTTGTGTTCAGCGAAGTCTACCGAGTATAACCGTAATAAATTTTACTGCTCCAAAACACTCATATTTGTGTAGAGTAATGTCTCACAAATACAACAGTACCCCTCAAGTACAGGTTTTATGGTGTTTTGGAAAGTTACAGGGTCAATATAGGGCTTGCCCATTTCAGTTTGCCAGATTTGTTTGCTGGGTCAATGTTCCCTTTTGAGACCATATGGTAGCCCAGGAATGTGAATGAACCCCATCATGGCATACCATTTGCAAATTACGACAACCCAGGGTATTCAAAATGGGGTATGTCCAGTCTTTTGTGGTAGCCACTTAGTCATGAACGCTGGCCAAAGTTAGTGTTTTCTAGTAGCCATTTAGTCACACTGGCCAAAGTTATCGTTCATATTTGTTTTTTGCATTTTTCACACACAAACAAATATAAATGCTAACTTTGGCCAGTGTTTGTGACTAAGAGACAACTACAAAAGACTGGACATACCCCATTATTTTGAATACCCTGGGCTGTCAATTTTTCAAATGGTATGTCATGGTGGGGTTTATTTTCATTTCTGGGCTGTCATACTGTCTCAAAGGCAACTGTAGCGCAGCTGCAATATTAAATCCCAAGATCTCTGCTGATATAGAAGGTAATCCAAAGTAAAGCGCTGGAGAAGAAGGCAATATCCCAAATCCCCCAGTAACCGGACAAAACACAGTTCAGGGAGTCAACTGACAATTTTATTCACGGCTCTAGGACTTAACTGTCATCTGTCAACTGTCAACTTTATTCACGGCTCCAGGAGTTAACTGACAATTTTATTCACGGCTGTTAGCCTATGCATGCTCTCTATTCTAAAACCCACAAATACTTTTTTTACACTAGGTTAACACAGCTATTTCAGACAACCTTTATATGTTCTGCAATATGACCTAAAGTGGCTAGGTTTGCCACAATGCTCCCCCAGAACCAAGCCGGCATACACAGTCTGATCCCAACGGATCGGCTTGGGGATGTCCGGAGTAATACCCATACAAAAAGGGTTGCAGCTTTTTAAGGGCCCACCCCACGCTGATCTCTAGGACACGGCTGAAGGTCCAGGTGAACAAAACCTGGAAGTAGGTATGCTAATGTTTTCCCTGTGCCCGTCTGGGTGATACCAATCAGGTCTGTTCCCTGCAGTATAACTGGCCACGCTACCTGAGCCTCAGAGTGATCGGATGGAGCCGTGGTGTAGACCTGCTGTCGAGTAACAACAGGGTATGCTTCTTGGATGGTGGGTTGGGAAACAAAGGCGGATGTGAGCTCCCCCAAGTCGTTGCCCAAGATCACATCAGCTGGCAAATCCTGCATAATCCCCACCTCCACATTCCCATGCCCCACTCCCCAATCCAAATGTACCTTGGCAGTAGGGACTTTGTAAATTGCTCCCCCTGCCACTCGTACGGCCACACAGTCCCCAGTGAGATTGTTCTTTGGAACCAGCTGACCAGATGATTCCGGACCAAGGTGTCAAGGTGGAACCAGAGTCACGTAATCCTTGTATACTCTTTCCCTCCATGTGTACCACCTGGCGGTGCCCCTGTCAGTTGTCTGAGGCGGCTTGTATGGGGTTCACTTCGTGCAGGGTTCCTAGGGGTTCTTCTACGGATATGGCTGTCGTGTGTGGGACAAAGGGTTCTTTTTGGTAACAGTGTACCGCAGCTCGGTCATGGGGTGGTGGTCCCTGGTTATGCCAGGTTGATCGGTTCCTGTTCCGTCGGCAATCTCTTTTAATATGTCCTTGCTGGTTGCAGGTATAGCAGTGGGTTGGCAGTCGTGTATTGTACCTGGGAGGGTACGAGTTGTTGCTTTCCCCTGGTCATGGATGGGCCGAAGTGGTCACTGCTGGAAGAGGGGCGGTAGATCCATAAGCAAACCGGTGTTGCCTGTTGTCTGTGACTTGTACCAACATCACATCGTGTAGTATCCCCAAGGGCTCTTCGGTCTGATTAAAAAGTATCTCCTGGGTTGCTGGCTCCGCTTGGTAGTGGTGGGCAGCTGCTCTTGGTGCTGGATTCTGCCATACCTGGCTCCATGCTTGGCGGCTCCGGTTCTGGGTACACTCTCTCGCCATGTGACCCCATTGTTTGCACGTATGGCACTGTATATTCGCTCTGCCATTATACCTGGAAGGTGGAGTGTGCCCCCCGGGGTTGGCCGGAATGGGTTTGCTGTAGGTGCAGTAGGGGTAGATGTATGAGGTTGAGCGATGGATCGAGGGTACCCTCGGTTGAGGTTACCGTGATGCCTCCTGGCGTCATAGTGCTGGTCTGCTAGTCTTGCAGCTTCTGTTAGGGTGAGGGGTTTTCTATCTCTCACCCATTCCTGTGCCTCTGGGGACAGACCATTGAAAAACTGTTCTAACAAGCAGCAATTGCCTCAACTCCTCCATGGTGGTTGCTTGACTGGCTTGTATCCACCCCTGGGAGGCTTGGTCCAGTTTGTGGGCCCACTCTGAGTGGGAATCTTTCTCTGGTTTGCGCAACCCTCAAAACTTGTGCCGGTATGCCTCTGGGGTAATGGCGTATCTTTCCAGTATAGCCTGTTTTACCCGGGCATAATCTTTACTGTCCTCCCTGGGTTCAGCCCGATAGGCTTCGGCTGCCCAACCTGACAGTTTGCCTGCCAGTAAAGGTACCCACACTGCCTGCTCCAAATCATGCAAGTCACATAGCCTCTCAAAGTCTTGTAGATACCCATCAATCTCGTCTTTCTCTTCACAGAACATTTTAAACGCATGGTATGGGATCTTAGGCTTTACCTGGCTGACGACTGAAGCAGTAATAGACTCTGCTCTGAGAGGAGCATCCTGCGGTCCGTGTGCCATCACATACTCCTGCACATCCGCCATCAGTACTGTCAGTATTTCCAGGGGTACTGGCTGGGGTAAAAATTCCATCCTGGTCCTCATTTCCTTTTGGAAGGGGGTTTCTTCCATGGCTGGTGGGGGTGTAACGCTGCGAGCTCTGTCTCCCTCCATCAATTCAGCAATCAGCACAGCTTTTGGCTTATTGCTGGCTATCTTACCCCTGGCTTCCAATAGTTCCTGTAACGTCTACCGTTTCAATGCAGTGTAGTCTGTCTCCATTCACCTCTGTGTTCGGTTCTTTGTTGTATCCGAATTGCCATTCACTTTCCTGTTCGGTAGTTTCAATTACCCGAACACCGCTTTTAGGTTGTAAGGTTGGATCCCGTCGCTTGCCACCAATTGTAGCTGAGCTGCAATATTAAATCCCAAGATCTCCACTGGTATAGAAGGTAATCCAAAGTAAAGCGCTGGAAAAGAAGGCAATATCCCAAATCCCCCAGTAACCGGATGAAACACAGTTCAGGGAGACAAGTGACAATTTTATTCACGGCTCTAGGAGTTAACTGTCAACTGTCAACTGTCAACTTTATTCACGGCTCCAGGAGTTAACTGGCAATTTTATTCACGGCTGTAAGCCTATGCATGCTCTCTATTCTAAAACCCACAAATTCATTTTTACACTAGGTTAACACAGCTATTTCAGACAACCTTTAAATGTTCTGCAATATGACCTAAAGTGGCTAGATTTGCCACAGCAACATAGCCAATCTGGCAAATAGCAATTTACAAAACACAAAAAATCTTATGTTTCACCCTGTAACTTTCAAAATCACCATAAAACCTATACTTGAGGGGTACTGTTGTACTCGTGAGACATTACTCTACACAAATATGAGTGTTTTGGAGCAGTAACATTTATTATACTGATAATATCATCGGTGAAATGGCAGTTTATGTGTAAAAAAAAATGCAAAAAAAACCTAATATAAATTCACATTTTGGCCAATGTTTGTGAAGTGGGAAGTGGCTACTAAAAAAGAGTGGACATGGGGTAAATTACATTGGCCAGCTTCAAAAATGTCCCAAATAGGACATCGGTGCATGATGACCAGCTGTGAAAATTCCAAATTGGAAAACTGGAATGCGCACCCTCCAAATAAGATCTTTTAGCCCCCAGAGAACTTGACACACCTATACATGGGTACATCACTGTACTCAGGAGATGTTGCTGAACACATACTGGGGTGTTCTTTGGCAGTAACCCTTAAAATATCTGAGTATATGTATTCTTAAATTGCTATGTGTGTCAAAAAAATCCCCAATTATTTTTATTTATTTTTAATTTGGCATAGTTGGGGGGTAAAATGGTTGAATGAAAAGAACATGAAAAGAGTCAAAATACCCCAAGTTTAATACCTTGGGTTGTCTTTTAAAAAAATATACACATGTGAAGGGTTATTTAGAGCTTCCTGACAGATATCAGTGTTACATGTAACTTGTGTTAATTTTGAAAAAAAATTGTTTGGAAATAGCAAAGTGCTACTTGTACTTATTGCCCTATAACTTGCAAAAAAAACCCTAAGAACATGTTAACATAGGGTATTTCAAAACTCAGAACACAATTTAGAAACTATTTAGCACGGGTGTTTTTTGGCAGTTGTTGGTGCATAACAGATTTTGGGGGTCAAAGTTGGAAAAAGTATGTTTTTTTTATTTTTTATTTTTTCATCATATTTTATAATTTTCTTTATAATAAATTATATGATATGATGAAAATAATGGTATCTTTAGAAAGACCATTTAATGGTGAGAAAAACTGTATATAATATGTGTGCGTACAGTAAGTAAGACGAAAATTACAGCTAAACACAAACACAGCAGAAATGTAATAACAGCCCTGGTCCCAAACAGTAAGAAAATTGAAAAGCGGTCTGGACACTAAGGGGCTATCCTTAAAAAAAACAAAAAATTTTTGCAGGATCAGTCATATTTTCAAAATCAATGCCAAAATTTCAACATTTCTGCCAGGGTATGCAAACTTTGGAGAACAACTATATATCTAATAGGAATGCAATGTTTTAAAAGGAATGCTCTAAGCACCACAACCACTCTGTATCAGTTTTAGTGTCACAGATGCTCTCCCCCTTATATAATTAGACAAACCATTTGCTAATAGTTTGACAATTGAAGATTATGCTAGCTTTAGTGTACAGATAATCTTAATTTTAATAATGACAGGAGGCGAGTATTTTGCATAATCTTTCTTTACTAACTCCATAGCAGCAAAGAAAAGAGTGACATAACTTTTAACCAATCATAATATAGAATAGGGTATAAGAGGTGTGACCTATGACATCATTTCCTCTTTAAACTTGCGACATCACAAGGTAATAATGTAGAAATAACAGAACATTAGAAAAGTCCATAAAATAAGAAACTGGAAACTCAATCAGAATAAATTGAACCGGAACAGGTAGAATGCAGATGAAGGCATCCCATTTTCAAACGATGGTCTCCCTAGACCTGATGATAAATCTCCTGATGCGGTGATGAAGACATCTTGTATGGAGACTTTGATGACTCCGTGTAACCTCTGTTTAAGCTGAAACGAGAGTATAAGGTGCGTTAGAGTCCAGAAATGATTGTCTAAAAACAATGAGTGTCTGTCCCTTAATTCAACTCAATATTGACTAATAAAATGAGAATAAACTAAACTAAACGTCCTCCCCTAATGGTGTTAAATAAGTATCCCACCCCAAACAGTATATATATAGAACCATAAGTGAATGAAAATAAGACATTGAAACAAGTGTTACCGAGTCAGGCATTATACCCCCATATGAGAGAGTCAAGTGTCATAAGTAGAGGTGAAGATGAAAGGGAGGGAAGAACGAAAGAGAACAGGGAGGGAAAATACTCGCCTCCTGTCATTATTAAAATTAAGATTATCTGTACACTAAAGCTAGCATAATCTTAAATTTTATCACATGACAGGAGGCTTCGTATTTTGCAATTTCAACGCTGTGAAAGAAAAGAAAAAGCTGGGTTATCCAGAGGACGAAAGTAGAATGTCCTAAAGGTAGATTCTCTGGTCCAGTCCGCTGCTCGCAAGATGTCCGAAAGGGACGCGCCTGCCGCATAAACGGAAGAGGCCGCTGCCCCACGCACGGAGTGTGCTCCGAAAGCTTGGTCAATACCGGCAAGGGATAATAGCCATCTAACCCATCTGGCCAGTGTAGTGACCGAAACCGGACCATAAGGGCGGACGTAAGAGATGAGAAGCTGATGAGTGGAAGGCTGCCGCAACGTCGCGGTGGCTTCCATGTATTGACGGAGGGTTGAGACCACGCAGAGTTGAGGGTCAGAAGGGAAGAAAGGATAGAAAACCGAGTGAGAGTTGGACTTAGTGCGACGTGAGATCCGAAAGGTGACACCCGCCGGACAGAAGGTAAACGCGTTGGCGTCAAATGCTCGTACGTCCGATACCCGTCGGAAAGAAACCAGACAGAGCAGGAGGGTGAATTTTGTGGTAAGCTGGCGGAGTGACAGTTCTTCGTTGGGAGGCCAATTTCGTAAGAATTGGAGGACCACACCAACGTCCCAAAGTCTAGAGTATTTGGGTTCCGGGGGGCGCCGTAGGCGCATGCCATGGAGCAGTCTGCAGATGAGCGGGTCCTTACCAACAGGAGTCCCCTGAGTCGGAGTATGAGCCGCTAAGATAGCCGACCGTACCACATTGATGGAACGGTATGATTTTCCGGCAGTGAAGAGTGAGGTCAGGAAATTCATGATGGAGTGAGTAGGTGCAGTAAAGGGATTGAGGTCCCGTCCCACACACCAACTTGTCCAGGAATTCCATGCTGATAAGTAGCACCTCCTTGTTCCTGGTGCCCATGAATCCCATAGCAGGTCCTTAGTTTCCTGCGATAATTCCTCGGTTCTCCAGGAGCCCCGGAAAGAGTCCAGGCCACAAGGGGCAAGCGTTCCTGCAGGACTAGTGGGTGAGGTAGGCCCAATGGGTTCCTGAGGATGGTTGGGGCATCTGGAAGGAGGAGGGGATCTTCGATTGAAAGTACCAGAAGGTCCGGGTACCATGGCTGGCTCTGCCAGAGCGGCGTGATGAGAATTATTCTCACTCCCTGTAGACGGATCCGGTGAAGGACCCTCGTTATCATTGCGAAAGGAGGGAATGCGTAGGCACCGTCCCTTGGCCACTGTTGGAGAAACGCGTCAGTTGCGAGGCTCTCTGGGTCTGGGAGCCAGCTGAAGAAAAACTCTGTTTGGCGATTGTTGCGGGACGCAAATAGGTCTATGGAGAGAAGGCCCCTCTGTGCATCCAGTAGCGTGAAAATATGAGGGTCTAGCTGCCAATCGCTGGCGTCCCGCCAGTGGCGTGAGTACCAATCCGCCGTCGTATTGGAGTCTCCTGGTAAGTGCTCTGCCAGCAAGGTGATGTTGCGTGGAAGGCAGTAATCGAAGATCTCTTTCGTGAGATCCGCCAGTGCTCGAGAACGAGTGCCTCCAAGGCGGTTGATGTATCTGACCGCTGAGACGTTGTCCATGCGGAGTAGGATGCAGCAGTTGGATCGATTCTTTGCCAGGCTGCGAATGGCGAAGGACCCGGCCAAGAGTTCCAGGCAATTTATGTGCATCGAGAGCCCTTCTGGAGTCCAGACTCCTCCTGTGGAGGTGGTTCCGTCTGTTGCTCCCCAGCCTGAACGACTGGCATCCGATTCCAGCACGAAGTCTGGCTGGTTCCCGAATATGGCCCTGCCATTCCAAGCCTGCATGCAGTTCAGCCACCAGTGTAGTTCTTCCCGAACCTCGGCCGACATTGGAACCGGTTGGTCGTATGTTGGTTGCCTGCGAAGGAAACTTGCCTTGAGGCGCTGCATGGCCCTGTAGTGCATGGGTCCGGGAAAAATGGCCTGGATGGATGCGGAGAGAAGGCCCACAATCCATGCCAGTAATCGTAGAGGTATGGTAGTCTGACAAAGAACTTTTTGGATCTCCCTGCGGATTGCTGTAATTTTGGTAGTCGGGAGATGGAGAGTGCATGATGTGGAGTCTATCACGAATCCGAGGAATTGGACTGATTGAGCCGGGGTCAATGCGGACTTGGGACGGTTGACGACAAAGCCCAGAGAGTCCAAAAGGTGTAGTGTGTTTTCCGTGTGTCTCCGAAGAGTCTCTGCATCCTCGTCGAAGATCAGGATGTCGTCGAGATAGATGATGCATCTTATGCCTTGGGATCTGAGCTTCGCCACTACTGGCTTCATAATCTTGGTAAAGCACCACGGGGCCGAACTGAGGCCAAACGGGAGACAGGTGAACTGCCAGGGAATCCCGTGCCAGAAAAAACGGAGGTAGGGACGGCTGCTTCGGTGTACCGGAATGGTAAGGTACGCGTCTTTGAGGTCCAGACGAGTGAACCAGTCGTCGCGTCGAAGCAAGTCCCGGAGAAGATGTATACCTTCCATTTTGAAATTACGGTATACCACGTGAGAATTGAGCTCCCTGAGATTGATAACAGGGCGAAATTCGCCGGTTTTCTTCCTGACCAGGAAGATATTGCTGTAGAAACCGGTGGCATCCGGAGCCGGTTGGATGGCACCCTTGGAGCGGAGTTCTCAGAGTTCCGCGTCTATGAGGCGGGCATCTGCCCGTGTGGTCTGAATCGGACGTGGAGGGGCCCGCTGGAGCGGGGTCGAGTCGAACTCTATTCGATAGCCCTGCACCGTCTGGAGTATCCACGCGTCTGAAGATAGTTCTTTCCAGTTATGGAAAAAAAGAGAAACACGACCTGCGATATGACAGGAGGTTAGAGACAGAGTAAGATTCCGACTTACCGTTGGAGAATCTTGCCCGTGAGCGTCCTCGGCTTCCTCGGCCACGATCAAATCCCCTGAATTGGTGGAATCTATGTCGGGTAGATGAATCCGGGTAGTACATTTGCTGAGTCCTTGTTGTGCGGGGGCCAGATGGCCAAAAACGGCTGGCGGCACGGCCCCTCTGCCGTCCAGCCCTTCCAAAAACCCCACGGGTATGAGAGCCGCGGAAGACTTTCCGCATCGAAGATTGTGCCTTGTTAAGGGACGTGAATATGTTGACCCTTTTATTTAATTCCTTAAGGAAGGCCTCTCCAAATAATTTACCCTGTGCTAAGGGTCCTAATTCCTTGTCCCCCAGTTCGACCAGTTTTTCGTCGATACGGTAAAGTGCTGCTCGGCGCCTCTCCAAAGAGAGCGCTACGTTGGTGTTCCCTAGGAAACAGAAACACCTTTGTGCCCATTCCCGGGTATCTCGTGCCCATTCACGCACCGTATCTGGGGTAAAAGTATCATCCCTCTCGTAGGCTTCATCCGCCATATCCATTATTCTGGCTAGTGGCCCAATGGCATCTAGCAGTTTGTCTTGCGCTCCTTTGAAACCACGCTCTATGCCCTTGCGCGGATCCCGACCCCCTCGGGACATGAACGTAGTCATGAGCGGGTCAAATTCGGGGGGGTGTGTTATTTTGTCTGGGAGACTAGGCCGAGGGCATTCGGATCTCATCCGGTTTCTAACTTCCTTGTCCAACGATTTTCTGAGCCAGAAGTGCATAAACCTTGCCAGATGCTCAGGTGGTGACCATTCTTCCGAACGGGGGTGCCGGATGTCTCGTGGGTCAAACATTTGGAGTCCCGAATTATCGAGGAAAATCTCCATGCCCTCCAGTGGGTTATCCATGGGTGTTGCACTGGAGTCCTGGGGCTCACCCAGACCTTGTTCCCTTATACAGTAAGGGTCAGAGTTGGCCGTGGAATCCCTGTCTGAGTCCCCTTGGTCGGAGGCTGCCGCCTGCCATTCATCCAGCACAGCTAGTGCCTGAGTGGGTTCTACATCTTCCTCACCTGAGGAAAGTTGTGTGAGCTCGTGGGTTGCACGAACCGTGGCTTTCCTGCGATCAGCAGGGGCTTTCCCTTTACATTGCCCTTCCAATGGCGCTTTCGCCGTTGTGAACGCTCCCTGGAGGAGTCGGAGTCCTCGGAGTCCGCTTTATAATGAACCCGTTTAGAGATGGGCTTGGGGACTTCAGTGTCTGTCTGGAGCGACTTGGAAGCACTTAGGCACAATAGGTGGAGAGGCCTGGGGACCGGGGTGGTATAGTATCAGGACTAAATAACCTGAGTTTAGAGACCGGTAGGTCGTAAAGAAGAGAGGGCTGTTTACTGGGGCTCACCCAGGTAATAGGAATCCTGCCTAAACAGGTCCATTTAGCAGCATAAAATGGGGGCTCACCCCGGCCAGAATAAGGTGTAGACCAACTGGCTAAACCAACCCCTAAAGTAAGGCACTAACCTGGTCCCACTGAATGAAAAAGAAATTCAATTGCTTGCAGGATTGCTGGAGCAGAAAATCAGGCACAGTTTATCCCTTTAAGATGGCCGCCAGACTGACAGCCTTAGTGTGGGGAGGATAGTACCTCCCCTAGTTTGGGCGGCAAAACTGAAAGTTTACCGTTCGTATAGTTAAACTGCCGAACGTGCGAACTGTAAAAATGATGTGAATGCCTTAAATAGGCGAACGCTTCAAACTACCGAACGAAGCGTTCGGTAGAAAGAAACGAAAGTCAATGAGCGATCGCATAGAAGAACCGCGGCATTCGCATAAAACATGCGAATGCGCAAAAAACTACCGAACAACGCGTTCGGTAGAAAACTACCGAAAATGATGTGCGCGAGCGCACAGAAAAGCCGTTGGCAGAAATAGAGACATGGAGGGAAATATAGACGGCGGTGAAGCCGTGAAAGACACCTAGGGAGCCAGTCAGGGTCCCATGGTATACAGATAGGGTATGAGAAGTAACAGTGTAAATATTAAAAGGTACAGTAATAGTACAAATGCATGAATAAAATATGTTAAGTATAGAGACACAAAATATAGTACTTAGCTTGTGATGGAGCAGCAAAGAAAGAGGAAATGATGTCATAGGTCACACCTCTTATACCCTATTCTATATTATGATTGGTTAAAAGTTATGTCACTCTTTTCTTTGCTGCTATGGAGTTAGTAAAGAAAGATTATGAAAAATACGAAGCCTCCTGGCATGTGATAAAATTTATATGTGGACCACCATGTACCAGCCACCTCATCCACGAAAGCCGGAAGAATGGTGGTGCAGAGTTAGAAACATAGAATGTGACGGCAGATAAGAACAATCTAGTCTGCCCAATTTTCTAAATACTTTCATTAGTCCCTGGCCTTATCTTATAGTTAGGATAGCCTTTTGCCTATCCCACACATGCTTAAACTCCTTTACTGTGTTAGCCTTCCAGCTCAAGTGGTAGAGGTTATTCCATGCATCCACTACCCTCTCAGTAAAGTAATAATTCCTGATATTATTTTTAAACCTTTGCCCCCTCTAAACCATGAACCAGTTTAGTAGCCCTTCTCTGAACTCTCTCTAAAGTATCAATATCCTTCTGGAGATACGGTCTCCAGTACTGCGTACAATACTCCAACTGAGGTTTCACCAGTGTTCTGTACAATGGCATGAGCACTTCCCTCTTTCTACTGCTAATACTTCTCCCTATGCAACCAATCATTCTGCTAGCATTTCCTGCTGCTATATTACATTGTCTAAAAACAACAGTTAATTACAAACAAATATGGCGCTCCAACAAAACTTTTTAACCTTTTAAATAGAATTGCAGCACCTTATCAGTGTATTTAGCTCTTTTTTACACTAAAAGAAAATCTAAAATCAGAAAAAATAAAGTGTGCTGTGCCTTTAAATCGGGGCTTCAATTTTGTGCAATCCATTTACAAATAAAGTGCTTAACCCCTTAAGGACACATGACGTGTGTGACACGTCATGATTCCCTTTTATTCCAGAAGTTTGGTCCTTAAGGGGTTAAACAGCAAAAAGTGCTTTTGCAATACTGTGCAAACACATTAACTAGTGTTTAAGTTAAGTGCAAAACCAATATGTGCAAACAAGCAAAAACATTTTTTTTAAAGTGCCTATTGAGTCAGTGCACTCCAAATATAAAAAATAGGGAAATCTTATACTTGCAATATGCAGAGTTCAACATGAAAGAGAGAAAAACATAGAAAACATGGCATAATATCGTCTGGATAATAGATAGTATTTAAGAACCAAATATATTTTAAACACTCACAAACATGAAGCAGGTACAAGACTGCTCAGGCTATATGCGCTATCAATATATCTCCTCCCTTGTTTGTAGGGAAACGATGGATAGCCAAGATCAAAATGTAAACAAACTTTATTTTTAAAAATCAGAGACACACGTCTTAATGATCTCCGTCTCACCAGTCCCTTTAGGAGCTTTAAACAGTGGGGAGACAGAGAGGAGAAGGAGGAGACGAGTTGGAAGCAGGGGGAGGTCGTCGCAAGGAGCTAGTGGCACAGTCAGACAGCATGCATCGGCACCCGGGGTCATCAAGACAGCACACCAATCAACGCATGCTGTTGCCACCACCAGAATGCCGTCATTGCAGCAGCGGCTGCAACAATACCTAATTTTTCAGGCATGTGTACATGCCTAATTTTTCGGCCCTCTGGTGCTGCACTGTGGCTTCAAAAACCAAACCAAAAAAAGGCACATAACAGGGATTAAAAAACAGAACAATGAGTGAGTGCTAGATAACACGGTAGGCAGCAACTCTATAAGGGAATCCCTCAAAAACCCTTAAAGGTAATACAATAAAAAGAGATAACAATAAAAGCTGCGCCTGGTAAAAATAAAATAAATAGTCCAAATAAAATAAATGGATAAAAAGAGAAAGTCTTATCTAAGAGTGTCTCGTGCAGTCGTCTAGTACGGCAATATTCGGTCTGGAACAGTTGTCCTTATTTGATTCTTCCTTGTGAATCCACTCATATGTAAGAGACAAGGGTATATACAGGAAGCCAGATAGTGTAGTAGGTTAGAATATGAGGAAATAAAAAATGTAAAACTCTTAAATGCAAACTCACATTTGAGAGAGCTAAACCTGCTCTGGTGTGAAGGGCGTTCAGCGGTTTAATCCACGCTTATGGGATATGCAGTGGGTGTCCTTCGTCTGTGGTAAGTCCTTGATACGATAAACACTCGGGTAGAGAGAAACAACCAATAGTGTACACTGGATAAAAAGCTAATTTATAAAATTAAGGAATAAAATGGGTACTCACAAGGGGGGAGCAGATCATCTGCTCCCTATTGATAGCGCTGGTGGTATTATCCCCACCTAGGATTACTTGGAGTCCGGAATGATGATTAAAATGCCAGGTAAAAAGTAGATAAATGTGTATTAAAAAATACAATTAAAAGTAACAAAATATACTTTAATATTAAAAATACACAATATTATAACCATTAACGCTTTAGGCCAATACGGCGTTATCAATATGGGGAAAATAACCTGATACCTGGCAGAAAGAACTGTAAATAACAAGTACAATACTTTAAAATTGGCGCCAAAAATTAGGTAACCAATCACAGAGAGAGTAAAAATTAGTATAAAAAATCATATTAAAAACAGTTTAAATCTGATATGGAGTGGTAACATTATATAATTGCAGCATAAATATACTAATACATATGTAAAATTAGCTTTGGAAAGAAGAGAAACATTAAAATATATAAAATATAGCTCGGTCACGTGACCGGCACAAACAACCAAGGGGGTATCGGGAAATGTAGTAGGACGCCGGCGAGCACTGCGCAGCTGCCGGCGTCCTAATAGGGAAGCGGCTGGGGAGGGGGCGCGGTCTAAATCACGTCAGCACGCACTATACATGCGGCTGACGTGAGGGGGAAGGACGACGGCTCGCACAAGGCTGCGGCCGTCGACATGGGAGGGACATTAAATGTATGACGCGGTGGATAGCAGCCGTCGTCATGGAAACCAGATTAATAGTGCCGGTCGGCTCGCACAAAGCTGCGGCCGGCTGAAAAAATGAAGAATAAATGAAAACATAATATAAAATGAAATAAAAGCATGTGTTAAAATGTACATCATGTCTGATCACCTAAAACAGTGTGACCAGGCATGATGGAAATAAAAAGAGGGGAAATACATAAAAGCAAAACAAAATGAAAGATGGCTTAAAGTTACAGCAGCCAAAATCAAATAAGATTACACAGAGAGAATACAATATAAATAAAAGGGAATAATAGCAGCAGTGTGAATAATTATAAAAAATTGAACAGATCAAAATCAACATTCAGACCATGGGTAGCAAGGGTTTGGAGTGTATAAACCCACTCCATTTCTTTTTTACCTAGAATATTTTTGATATTACCGCCCCTCCACGGAACAGTTCATTTTTTTATCCCAATACATTTTTACATTTTTGGGTCTTTGTTGTGTATAGTAAAGTGTTTGGATACTGAATGATTCTGGTATCCATTTTTGATGTTTCTGCAGTGCTCGCTTAAGCGCGTCTTTAAGCACCTTGTGGTCATTCCAACATATTGGAGGCCACAGGGGCACTCAAGCAGATATATAACATTTTTTGTGGAGCAATTAATAAAGTCATTTATTTTATAAACCTTGTTTGTCCTTTTTGATGTAAATTCAGTAACTTTATGAGGGACATCGGGGTCAGTGGTTCTGCAGACTATGCACATTTTGCACTTACAAAAACCTTTAATTTGTGGAAAGAAAGATACTGGTGGGGTCTTTTTAGTTTCTTTGGTAAAATTCTTAGTTAAAATTGACTTGAAGTTTTGTGCTCCCCTAAATATAATATTTGGACGTTCAGGTATAATTTTATTTAGTGTTTCATCTTGTTTCAGGAGATGCCAGTGTTTTCTTATGATCTTTTTTATATTGTTGCTTTTATTATTAAAATTGAAGATAATTGGTAATGGCATAGTCATATCTGTGGATTTAGGTTTGTATTTTAAAAGTTCATTTCTATCTTTTTTTTTTGATATCCCTGATAGTATTCTCAAGTTCTATTTTAGGATAGTTTTTCTCAACAAATTTTTCTTTTAGTAGATCTGCTTGCACATTAAAATCTGTGATTTCCGAACAATTTCTTCTGAGTATTTAGCTTTTCGGAGCGCTGTCTAACCAGGGTTGGTAGTGACAACTACTTTTATCTATAGCAGTGTTTGCACAGACTTTTAAAAAAAAAAAAAAACGTCTTTGTGTGTAGTTTTCCATTTGTTATGAAAATATTAAGGTCTAAAAAGTTAATTTGTTCTATACTGTGTTCGTGAGTAAGAATTATGCCTCTATTGTTTATATTCAAATTAGTAATAAAAGAGTTAAGATCGTCTTCAGTGCCATCCCAGATAAAAAAAAGATCGTCAATATATCTAAAATAGGAAACTAGGTTTGCTCTCCAAGCGTGATTACTAAAAATGGCTTCGGTCTCCCAATCTGCCATAAATAAATTTGCGTAGCTGGGAGCAAACCTAGTCCCCATAGTATTTCCTCTTTTTTGAAGATAAAATGAGTTTAAAAACCAAAAATAGTTATTTTTTAAAATAATATTAATACCTTCTAAAATAAATTAAATTTGTTTATCAGCAATTCTACCTTCTCTAATTAGTATATTCCGTACAGCCTGACAGCCTATATCATGAGGTATGATTGTGTACAGTGACTGAACGTCGCATGTCACTAGTATAAGATTAGGTTTCCATGTAAAATTGTTCCATGTAAAAATTGTTCCATGTAAAATTGTTGCTATAGATAAAAGTAGTTGTCACTACCAACCCTGGTTAGACAGCGCTCCGAAAAGCCAAATACTCAGACTCAGAAGAAATTGTTCGGAAATCACAGATTTTAATGTGCAAGCAGATCTACTAAAAGAAACATTTGTTGAGAAAAACTATCCTAAAATAGAACTTGAGAATACTATCAGGGATATCCAAAAAAAAAGATAGAAATGAACTTTTAAAATACAAACCTAAATCCACAGATATGACTATGCCATTACCAATTATCTTCAATTTTAATAATAAAAGCAACAATATAAAAAAGATCATAAGAAAACACTGGCATCTCCTGAAACAAGATGAAACACTAAATAAAATTATACCTGAACGTCCAAATATTATATTTAGGGGAGCACAAAACTTCAAGTCAATTTTAACTAAGAATTTTACCAAAGGAACCAGAGCAGTTTTAACACTTTTGTGGTGTTTGTGTTTAGCTGTAATTTTCCGCTCTCTCATTTACGGTTCCCATACAAGTTATATATTGTTTTTTTCACGACAAGAAGGGCTTTCTTTACATACCATTATTTATATTATGTCATATATTGTATTTAAAAAAAATAATAAAATATGGTGAAAAATTAAAAAAAAAACATGTTTTTGGACTTTTACTTGAAAAATATTTTACTTATCTACAAAAGCTAATGAAAAAAACTGCTAAATAGATTCAAAATGTTGTCCCGAGTTTAAAAACACCCAGTGTTTACATGCTTTATTGCTTTTTTTTGCAAGTTATAGGCCTATAAATACAAGTAGGAAATTGCTGTTTCAATATATATATATATTTTAAATGTATCAATAGTGACATTGTAACACCGTTATCTGTCATAAATCCCAGAAACACACCTAACATGTACATATTTTTTAAAGTAGACAACCCAGGGTATTCAAAATGGGCTATGTCCAGTCTTTTTTAGTAGCCACCTAGTCACAAACACTGGCCAAAGTTAGCATTTATATTTGTTTGTGTGTTAAAAATGCAAAAAACGCTAACGTTTGTGACTAAGTGGCTACTAAAAAAGGCTGAACATACCCCATTTGCAATACCTTGGGTTGTCTTCTTTTGCAAATGGTATGCCATCATGGGGCTAATTCTCATTCCTTGGCTACCATACGCTCTCAAAGGCAACCTAACCAATCGGACAAATTTCAATAAAAAAAAAAAAAGTAAAATCAAGCCTTATATTTGACCCTGTAACTTTCACAAACACTATAAAACCTCTACATGTGGGGTACTGTTATACTCAGGAGACTTCGCTGAACACAAATATTAGTGTATCAGAACAGTAAAATATATCACAGCAATAATATCCTCAGTGAAAGAGCTGTTTGTGTGTGAAAAATGCAAAAAACTTCACTTTCACTGACAATATCATCACTGTGATATGTTTTACTGTTTTGAAACACTAATATTTGTGTTCAGCGAAGTCTCCCGAGTAAAACAGTACCCCCATGTACAGGATTTAGGGTGTCATAGAAAGTTACAGGGTTAAACACAGTGCTAGCAAATTAAATTATCTGGACTTTTGGCCTGGGTTGGCAGGCAGGTCCCTCAAATTGCAATCATTAAAATTACTTAATTAGGTAAAAAATATTACATAAATACGCACGCAGAATTTTAATATATATACATATTTATATATTTGACGTCTACGTGTATATTTATGAAATTATTTATGTAATTATGTATGTGGACATATGTATATTTCGTATTATTTTTATTTATTTATTTATACATAGATATTTATATCATTACATTCTAAGTGTATTTTGATATAAATATATATATATCAATATCAAAATACTGTTAGAATAAAATTGCATATATATATAATTTTTTTAATTATTAAAAATTATTTTTATTTTTTGTTATTTATTTTTATTAACATATTATTTGATATATACCATATATATAGTTATTATATATATTGTATATATTCGTGTGTAATTTAAATATAAGTGTATTTTTATATTAATATACGTATATATAAATATAAAAATACACTTAGTAAGACATTATATATATGATATATATACATATATTATATATAGGTATATATAGATATAATACATGTATATATATCATATATATATATACACATATTATTATTTTTTTTACACTGATTGATTTTATTTCACTTTATTTTTTTGATTTTTCACTTGCAGGGAGACTGCCTGTCAGCACAGACAGTCCCCCTGCAGGCAGACACATGGACACCTATTGCGGTCATGTGATCGAGTGATCACATGGCCGTGGGGTCCTGATCTGCTGAGGGGGGACTGCCCGGGCAGACAGGCAGTCCCCCTGGACCGGGAGGAGAGCTGATCGCCCCCGTGGGACCGACGGCGATCAGGTAAGTAGCCCCAGACCGTTATGACGGTTCAGGACCGTCAGCGGTCCAAACGCACGTTTTACCGCTGCCGGTCCTGAACCGTCAGCGGTCCTGAAGGGGTTAAAATGTATTGGGATAAAAAAATGTGCTGTTCCGTGGAGGGGCGGTAATATCAAAAATATTCTAGGTAAAAAAGAAATGGAGTGGGTTTATACACTCCAAACCCTTGCTCCCCATGGTCTGAATGTTGATTTTGATCTGTTCAATTTTTTATAATTATTCACACTGCTGCTATTATTCCCTTTTATTAAGTGTTCTTGCATAGCAAGACCACTTAATGTTATCTCACATATATATTATTATAGCCAAATTTGCCACCCTAACTCCTCCCACAGTTTTTACACTACATAGACAAAAATGTACCAAAACGTGCAGATTGTTCCCGATCGGATTGCTATTACTTTGTGGAACGTTTCGCCGAATGGTTCTCAGAATATCGTCGTTCTTATGGCGAAATTTGTCCCATAGGAATGAATGGCAAAGCTAGAGTGGGAGCTGGCAAAAGCTGAAAAATCAGGACATGATTTCTAAACTGCCACCACTCCCTCATTTTCAGGTCCACCTACACAAATCTTATATATAATTTTAAAGTATTGTAGAACTAAAAGAACTAAAGTTCTTTCTGCCAGGTATCAGGTTCTTTTCCCCATATTGATAACGCCGTATTGGCCAAACACGTTTATGGTTATAATATTGTGTATTTTTAATATTAAAGTATATTTTGTTACTTTTAATTGTATTTTTTAATACACATTTATCTACTTTTCACCTGGCATTTTAATCATCATTCCGGACTCCAAGTAATCCTAGGTGGGGATAATACCACCAGCGCTATCAATAGGGAGCAGATGATCTGCTCCCACCTTGTGAGTACCCATTTTATTCCTTAATTTTATAAATTAGCTTTTTATCCAGTGTACACTATTGGTTGTTTCTCTCTACCCGAGTGTTTATCGTATCAAGGACTTACCACAGACGAAGGACACCCACTGCATATCCCATAAGCTGGGATTAAACCGCTGAACGCCCTTCACACCAGAGCAGGTTTAGCTCTCTCAAATGTGAGTTTGCATTTAAGAGTTTTAAATTTTTTATTTCCTCATATTCTAACCTACTACACTATCTGGCTTCCTGTATATACCCTTGTCTCTTACATATGAGTGGATTCACAAGGAAGAATCAAATAAGGACAACTGTTCCACACCGAATATTGCCGTACTAGACGACTGCACGAGACACTCTTAGATAAGACTTTCTCTTTTTATCCATTTATTTTATTTGGACTATTTATTTTATTTTTACCAGGCACAGCTTTTATTGTTATCTCTTTTTTATTACATAACAGTGCAGTAAAGTGTCCCTAGTGAAGTGAAAAAGAGAATAACGAGCTGGCGCCCAAGAGAATAACGAGTTGGCGCCCTATCAGGGGACGTGTATATGGCATCGATTTTAGGAACCGGGAGATGGAAAAAGATGCTTGGTCGGTCCTCCTACTTCAAATTTGGAGCACTGCGCGTGTAATCTAATGTGCCACCAGATAGGAGTGGTGTGTTAAGTAGTACTATTCCTATCAGTTTAATCCCTGTTATGTGCCTTTTTTGGTTTGGTTTTTGAAGCCACAGTGCAACTCCCCATTTTCACAAGGTTGGATACCAAGCAAGCCATGTCCCGTTCCTTGTCCTCACTGATGTCATTGAAGGTCTCTTCCTCCACCCAGCCACGTACAACACCAAGGGTCCCCGAAAGGTGACAACAAGCCCCCTGGGACGCCTGCTGTGTTTGGTCTTCCACCTCCTCAAAGCCACCATCCTCCTCTGACTCCTCTTCTTCAGACTCCTCTCTCTGCGTTGCCTCTCTCTGCATTATTATAAGGTGTGTTAAGTAGTACTAACCTTATCAGTTTAATCCCTGTTACGAGTAGAGGACTATTTTCTTGTTGCGCCAAACCCCTTCAAAGATGGAAAAAGCGGTATGAGTGGAAGAAACGAGGAAATGTGGTCAGGTGGTGGTGCCAGCCCCACCGAGGGCTTGTACCCAGGTATGCTAATAAACTGAAAAAAGAAAAAATCTCCCAAGAAGGAGATCTAAAACTGGCATAGGAAAAGGTTAGACAACTATAATAAAGTGATACCTACAAATCCTAGTGTATAATAGAGGGAGAAAGGGAAAGCAGAGTAATGCTTCCAAATACCGTGGTTAGTACCCTTTGTTAAAGTAAATTGAGTAATGGAAAAAGATGCTTGGTCGGTCCTCCTACTTCAAATTTGGAGCACTGCGCGTGTAATCTAATGTGCCACCAGATAGGAGTGGTGTGTTAAGTAGTACTATTCCTATCAGTTTAATCCCTGTTATGTGCCTTTTTTTGGTTTGGTTTTTGAAGCCACAGTGCAGCACCAGAGGGATGAAAAATTAGGCATGTACACATGCCTGAAAAATTAGGTATTGTTGCAGCCGCTGCTGCAATGACGGCATTCTGGTGGTGGTGGCATCTCTGTCTCCCCATCTGAACTTTCCCCCTGTTCTTCTTCAAAATTGATGTTTGTTTCCCAGGTAGAAAGTGCCCTAAAACATTGCGGCTTGAACCCTAGTTGGTGGCAAGTAAGTCACGCAAGTCAACCGGCATTCAGAGCTAAAATACAGCAGCGTGTGGACCATTTTTAGCCCAAGGCAGCTCATCCCATCAGGCCTTTTTTAGTCAAATGTATCGTCCACTGTCAGTCCCTTTGGGATCCATCCCTCATTCATCTTAATAAAGGTGAGTAAATCTAGACTTTTTTGACCTAGGCGACTTCTCTTCTCAGTGACAATACCTCCTGCTGCACTGAAGGTCCTTTCTGACAGGCCACTTGAAGCGGGGCAGGACAGAAGTTCTATCGCAAATTGGGATAGCTCAGGCCACAGGTCAAGCCTGCACACCCAATAGTGAAGGGGTTCATCGCTCCTCAGAGTGTCGATATCTGCAGTTAAGGCGAGGTAGTCTGCTACCTGTCGGTCGAGTCGTTCTCTGAGGGTGGATCCCGAAGGGCTGTGGCGATGCGTAGGACTTTAAAATGTCCTCCATCAACAACACGTCTGTAAAGCGTCCTGTCCTTGCCGGCGTGGTCATGGGAGGAGGAGGATTACTTTCACCTCTTCCCCTGTTAGATTCCCGTTGTGCTGTGACATCACCCTTATACGCTGTGTAAAGCATACTTTTTAATTTATTTTGCAAATGCTGCATCCTTTCCGACTTGTTGTAATTTGGTAACATTTCAGCCACTTTCTGCTTATACCGGGGGTCTAGTAGCGGGGACACCCAGTACAGGTCGTTCTCCTTCAGCCTTTTTATACAACAGGCACGACAGCATAAAAGACCCCATTTGCACAAGGTTGGATGCCGAGCTACTCATTTCCCGTTCCTCCTCCTCAGTGATCTCAATGAAGGTATGTTCTTCCCCCCAGCCACGTACAACACCACGGGTACCAGATAGGTGACAACAAGCACCCTGGGATGCCTTTTGTGGTTAGTCTTCCTCCTCCTCCTCAAAGCCACATTCCTCCTCTGACTCCTCTTCCTCACAATCCTCTTCCAGCGTTGACGCAGGTCCAGCAAGCGATGCTGATAAGGCTATTTCTGGTGGTGATGGTGACCGCAACTCTTCCTCTTCCTCCATCTATGGCCTGATCCAGCACTCTTCGCAGGGCATGCTCCAGGAAGAAAACAAATGGTATGATGTCGCTGATGGTGCCTTCGGTGCGACTGACTAGGTTTGTCACCTCCTCCTATGGACGCATGAGCCTGAGCATCCAGTAACGTGGCAAAAAAATTCCCAGCTCCCCCGAGGCTGTCCTAGCACCCCGGTCATACAAATATTTATTAACGGCTTTTTCTTGTTGGAGCTGGCGGTCGAACATTAGGAGTGTTGAATTCCAACGTGTCGGGCTGTCGCAAATCAAGCGTCTCACTGGCATGTTGTTTCGCCGCTGGATATCTGCAAAGTGCGCCATGGCCGTGTAGGAACGCCTGAAATGGCCACACACCTTCCTGGACTGCTTCAGGACATCCTGTAAGCCTGTGTACTTATGCACAAAGCGTTGTACGATCAGATTACACACATGTGCCATGCACGGCACATGTGTCAACTTGCCCAACTTCAATGCCGCCAACAAATTTTTTCCGTTGTCACAAACCACTTTGCCGATCTCCAGTTGCTGCGGAGTCAGCCACTTTTCCACCTATGCGTTCAGGACGGACAGGAGTGCTTGTCCGTGTGACTCTCTTCTTTCAAGCAAGTCAAACCCAAGACGGCGTGACACTGCCGTATCCGGGATGTGGAATAGTACCTGGGGAGCTGGGGGGGTGCCGTTGATGTGGAGCAAGACGCAGCAGCAGAAGAGCACTCAGCTGAGGAGGTTATGGAAGAGAATGGAGTAGGAGGAGTAGAGGAGGTGGCAGCAGGCCTGCCTGCAAGTCGTGGCGGTGTCACCAACTCTTCTGCAGAGCCACGCATTCCACGCTTGGCAGCCGTCAGCAGGTTTACCCAATGCTCAGTGTAGGTGATATACCTGCCCTGACCATGCTTTGCAGACCAGGTATCAGTGGTCAGATGGTGCCAGACATGCCATTACTTCCTTTTGCACAATCGAGTACAGGTTGGGGATTGCCTTTTGTGAAAATAAATTTCGTCCGGGTACCTTCCACTGTGGTGTCCCAATAGCTACAATTTTGTTGAACGCCTCAGACTCCACCAGCTTGTATGGTAAAAGCTGGTGGGCTAATAGTTCAGACAAGCCAGCTGTCAGACGTCGGGCAAGGGGGTGACTTTCTGACATTGGCTTCTTACGCTTAAACATGTCCTTGACAGAAACCTGACTGTGGGCAGATGAGCGGGAACTGCTCAAGGCGAGAGACGGAGTGGCGAATGGTTGAGAGGGGGCAAGGAGGTTGATGTGGCTGAAGATGTTGGACCAGGAGGAGGATGGCGGCTTTGAGTTTGTGTGCTGCTTGTACTCATGTGTTGATCCCATAGGCATTTGTGATGTGCGATCATGTGCCTACGCAAAGCAGTTGTACCTAGGTGGGTGTTGGACTTCCCACGACTCAGTTTCTTTTGGCACAGGTTGCAAATGGCATCGCTGTTGTCAGAGGCAGACACACAAAAAAAATTCCACACTGCTGAGCTCTGCAATGACGGCATTCTGGTGGTGGACACAGCATGCGTTGATTGGTGTGCTGTCGGGCTGACCCCGGGTGCCGATGCATGCTGTCTGACTGTGCCACTAGCTCCTTGCGACGACCTCCCCCTGCTTCCAACTTGTCTCCTCCTCCTCTCTGTCTCCCCATCTGAACTTTCGCCCTGTTCTTCTTCTTGCCGAGCGGGCACCCACGTGACATCCATGGACGCATCATCATCATTAACCGCTTCACTTGTATCTGACAACTCATCAAAGGAAGCAGCAGCGGGTACAACTTCATCATCATCACACCGTACGTCCATGTGTGTAATGCTACCTGACTGAGACATATCCCTGTTATCTACATCCTCTGGCAATAATGGTTGCGCATCACTCATTTCTTCAAATGGATGTGTAATTAACTCCTCTGACAGATAAAGTGAAGCGGCTGTGGTGCTAGTGTTGGTCGTGGCGGCAGGCGGGTGAGTGGTATCTTGAGAGGTGCCCGAAGCTAAGCTGGAGGAGGATGGTGCGTCAAGGTTCCGAGCGGAAGCTGTAGAAGATTGGGTGTCCTGTGTTAGCCAGTCAACTATGTCCTCAAAACCTTTCAAGTTCAGGGTACGTGGCCTCTGAAAACTGGGCATTATTCTAGGGCAAAAGGGAATCACAGCACCACGACCATGACGGCCCCTGCTGGGTGGCCTGCCTCTGCCTGTCATTTTTGTTTGGATTAGTGGTACGATGCGTGCAAGCTACTGTGAGACCAGATATGAGTGGCACTGTGCAGTGGCAGAGGTTGGCAGAGTACACGCTGTAGGCCTGACACACCCGCTTGAAGACAACTAACTGCTATTCAATCTATAACAGTGAAAAAAGTTTTTGGGTTTTTAAATGCACGCTATTGTGACACCAGATATGAGTGGCACTGTGCACTGGCAGAGGTTGGCAGAGTAGACGCTGTAGGCCTGACACACCCGCTTGAAGACAACTAGCTGCTATTCAATCTATAACAGTGAAAAAAGTTTTTGGATTTTTAAATGCACGCTATTGTGACACAAGATATGAGTGGCACTGTGCACTGGCAGAGGTTGGCAGAGTACACGCTGTAGGCCTGACACCCGCTTGCAGACAACTAACTGCTATTCAATCTATAACAGTGAAAAAAGTTTTGGGGTTTTTAAATGCAATCTATTGCGACACCAGATAAGAGTGGCACGGTGCACTGGCAGAGGTTGGCAGAGTACACGCTGTAGGCCTGACACACACTTATGAAGGACACTGACTGCTATTATATTACAGTCAAAAACTTTTTTTGTTTTTAAATGCAAGCTATTGTGACACCAGATATGAGTGGCACTGTGCACTGGCAGAGGTTGGCAGAGTACACGCTGTAGGCCTGACACCCGCTTGAAGGACACTGACTGCTATTAGATTACAGTCAAAACGTTTTTTGTTTTAAATGCAAGCTATTGTGACATCAGATATGAGTGGCACTGTGCACTGGCAGAGGTTGGCAGAGTACACGCTGTAGGCCTGACACAAACTTATGAAGGACACTGACTGCTATTATATTGCAGTCAAAAACTTTTTTGTTTTTAAATGCAAGCTATTGTGACACCAGATATGAGTGGCACTGTGCACTGGCAGAGGTTGGCAGAGTAGACGCTGTAGGCCTGACACACCCGCTTGAAGACAATTAACTGCTATTCAATCTACAACAGTGAAATATTTTTTTTTGTTTTTAAATGCACGCTATTGTGACACCAGATATGAGTGGCACTGTGCACTGGCAGAGGTTGGCAGAGTACACGCTGTTGGCCTGACACACAGACGCTTGCAGACAACTAACTGCTATTCAATCTATTACAGTGAAAAAACTTTTTTTGTTTTTAAATGCAAGCTATTGTGACACCAGATATGAGTGGTGGCACTGGGCAAGTGGGCACAGTATCCACTGTGAGCCTGACACGGAAGCTGGCAGCCAGGCAACTTCAATTAGATTACACAGGAAAAAAAGCAGACTGATGTCCTAGCCCTAAAAAGGGCCTTTTGGGGTGCTGTCCTTACAGCAGAGATCAGATGAGTCCTTCAGGACTGTAGTGGACACTGAATACACTAGCCTAGCTATCCATTTCCCTATCAAATCAGCAGCAGCTACACTTTCCCTCCTCTCACTAAGAATGCAGCTGCAGATTGAATCTAAAATGGATGCTGTACAGGAGGTGGGAGGGTCTGGAAGGGAGGGTCTGCTGCTGATTGGCTGGAATGTGTCTGCTGACTGTGAGGCACAAGGTCAAAGTTTACTCAATGATGATGAATAGGGGGCGGATCGAACCGCGCATATGTTCGCCCGCCGTGGCGAACGCGAACACGCTATGTTCGCCAGGAACTATTCGCCAGCGAACCATTCGGTACATCACTACTGAGAACATTTGTTCCCTTTTGAGAATGATGCAAACCATCTTTTTTTGTACAGTTTATTTCCATTTCAAACAGAGCTACCATGAGAAATGAAGCCAAATCCTTGCACCCAACACCATTCACCAAGCCACAAGTTAAAGTCCGTAATACGCATCTGCCTGTTGTTCTGAGTGTTATGCACAGGCAGAACTTCAGCGAATGACAGTGTCGAAGCAACCTGCTGTATATCATTGGCAAAAACACTAAAAACGTCCTTTACCTCTGAAACCTCATTGCAAGCCAAGTCATCTGTCCCTAGATGGACAAGTACATCCAATTCCCCTTCCTGCTTTTTACAAATATGTCAAGTATATCTTCTTTTTTAATTTCGCACTGGGGAGGAGAGAATCTAAATAAATTCTGAAAGGATAAATATACTACGCATACAGAGATATTCTCAATTGTGTCTTAGTCAGCCCCTATGCAGAACTCTATGAGAGGCCTTTGATTGGACTACTTGTGGCCCCAGTGATGTCAGGAGGGGCTTGGAGAAGCAGTGCCGGGAGCTTCGCCCAGTGATAGATATCTAGCACTAGATATACCTAATAGGTCCCCCCTCTCCAAAGTTTTATAGTAATCCTTTAAATCAAAATCTATAAATATAATACAATTGCGGCATTATTCTATGCCTACTGGCATTTATGGGAACTCACTCAAAAGATAAAAGATAAAAGTGTCTCAATGTAGATCTATTATATGTATAACATAAAGGCTTTTGTTTCAGACCAGAGGAAGGATGATGACTGAGAAAAGCTCCTAAAGAAGAGCTGATATCTATCTACAAACTGTAAAGTAAGTGGTCAAATTGACTCAAAAGGATATGTGACTTCATCATTATCAATTAACATTTTGGTTTCTCAACAGACTGCAGACAGGAAAACTGTCATCAAATTATCACTTCTCGTTTTTTTTAAACGATTATTACATTTACTGGGAACATCTGTGCACCATAACAACTTAATTGGCGCTATTGATTGGCTTAGAGTGTCAGCAGATTCTCTAAAGCAATCAGCAATCCCACTGTCTGAGTCTTCCTGTTTCAAGAGTCTGAGAAAAGCAGAAAGAGAGGGGCAGAGTTAAACAGTATTGGATTCAAGACTTTGAGGTTAAACTTGCTGGGATCATAACAACTACAAACAACTACATACAGATGAAGCATTGTTTTTTAAACCAAATTATATTTTTCAATTATGTATACTGATTTTTTTTTTTTTTTTAGAAATATTTTATCTAATTGAGTAGCCTTATTGGATCGGATTCTACTGTTATCTGACCAACTTGACCTAACTTGCTTGCTGTTGTGATTGTTCTATGAGAAGCTGCAGTAGCAACTACGTTATTTTTTTTTATTGAGCATTTTATTTTACTAGTTGGTTTTATTTTTGTGTCTTTACCTTCAGTTTGCTTATTTTGTTTATAGGACAGTAGTGTGTCAGGGAGAAAATTATTTCATTGGACCAATTGAAATCTGCTTATATTACTGTACATACAGTTCTTAAAAGAAATGGTTTTGGTAGCTATCTAACGTGAGCCAAGACAAAAGTAGTTGCAGTTACTTTAACCAATTGTGGTCAGTGCGAGATCAATAAATTGCTCCAAGTACATATATTTCTGTCATATCTAAACTCCAGCTGTTTTAGATTGCCTAGAAATATCCGTTTACTTATCACCGACCCTGGTAAATTACTGAAAGGATGCTTTCACTCTACTTGAATAACTGTGCATTTGTTCGTACTTAATCCCTCAAGACTTTAAGCAAAACAAAAACATCATAAAATATTGGCAAGTCTAAAGTGAGAGTTGTTGAACATATGTAACGTGTATTAATACCTTTCCACTGTTTACTTTCTGTCTCCATCATAATAATTCTGTTTTCACAACATAAATAAATTCTGAACTATCCAGAAATGGTACAAATCAGCAGTCTCATCAAGTTCTCCAAACACATAAATTCTCTCTGTGCTGAGACTCTCTACAATGCATGCACTGTGTTGGCTGTTAAAGTTAATTGTATGCCTAAAGCACACTACTATATTATACCTTGAACACCTCCAGTAAATAATTTTACTAATATCGTCACTTCATAAAACGATTTTCTTTCCACGACAGTTTGGTGTAAACACAAAATGTGACTTTGGCTTTACAATGAAAGCAAATCTTTTTCCATTCATTTTTCTCTTTCACACACTTAATACATAATAGCCACCTTTTTGAAGTGATGTATTTAGATATTTTGCTGTCCTAGTCCTTTCAAACTTTATGGTACCCTCCAATGTTTGCCTTCCCAGATCTGTAAATATCAATATCTGTATCTCTATATTATCTAGGTGTGAAACAGTATTTGATGAGGCCAAACACGATAAACTCAGATAGAAGAATTATTAGAAAATCATCAATTATTCCAGAATTCCAAGCTTGACATGCAAATGTGTACAGATAGACATTGTCTTTCAAACTTCACCCTAAATTTCTGCAGGTACTTTTAGCAATGAATGGGATACAGAAATAAAAGGGAGGGAAATGTGCAATATTAAGTACACGTTAGTCATATCACAACTGCAAATAACATTTCCTAGATAAGTGTCTCATTTTTAAGGGTGAGTGTAACAAGAACATGCTGAACTATGACGCTTAGCGCTTATGGTGTAGTTAACTGTACAGGCTTATCATGATGGAAGGTATACGGTATATAATCTTTGTTCGTGGTCACCGGAGGTAGGGCATGTGTCCATGTCTAGCTGGGCAAAGAGCCTTTCTAAATTGGCATTTCGCGCTGAGTGACTGCTCTATCGCCAGGTATAGTGGTAAGGACTCTCTTATAACATTTATTGTGGTTCTACCTAATCTGGCCAGTTCGCTTGAACATATGAATATAACCCTGTATGAACTCTGTTTTAAATACAGCATTTTTTAGAAAAAAACCAAAGCATGGGTTATGATTCGAAAGGATCAGTGGCCTTTTAGACCAGGGTACTTTTGGATAATAAGCTAGCTTTAAGAGGAAAAAGCTGTACTTAAAATAGAATATATTGCTAAGTGTACCTACAGAAAACACACAGACTCTATACCATGTGAGTGCATTTTTTTTTTTAATTCTTTATTTTAGTAGTGCATAGGAGGAAACCAACAGGCAATGACATGACATTGATAGGTAATGTGACATAGAATTTTGCAGTTATATAACAAGTCATGTTGAAAAACTTGCACTTTTTTTTTTTTTTAAGCATTCAATAGGTGAGACGTCCTGACACTAACAGAACATTGAATATAGGTACTTGCAAGCTTGTGTTATGTATGTCAGGACATCTGATCGGCTAGCATATTAACTGGATGTGTGAAAAGATAGTGTGGAGAAAGCTTGAGCTATGCATATAGTATTAGTTACTTGGAGTGTGGAGAGAGCTTATTAGGTTGCATAGATGGCAGGAAGGACAGGAGCCATCCCCTCCACACCCAGCCCAGACCCTGAGAGTGCCCCAGACAGTTAGGCTTATCCAACCCCCGATCTGCAAAGCCTTCGGCATGACAGGAGTGAGTCCAGCATGATGTGTGGTGAGAGGCGTGAGTGCTCTCCCAGTGTGTGGTCTCTTGCCTCTGTTCGTTCCGTCACGGAAGGCAGCTTGATCGCAACTGTTTCATGCAGGTCAGCAGGGTTAGCGGCGTTGCGTGGTGAGGGATCAGGCAGCAGGTTCCGACTGTGCTTTGCCGCAGGAGACCGGAATCCCCTATGTTTGGAGGTCGGTAAGTGGTGGCTTTGTGGAGTTGAGGAGCCCCTCTGTTTGTCCACCGTCAGTGCGTCCCCAGAACCTCTGGTGCGCTGTGCCTTGGTGGTCTCTGGTTGTGGCGCCATTTCAGGCCTGTCTGCCATGTCCGCCATTTTGGTAGCGGGGGTCCTCCTGGACCTAGGTGCCGCGGGTCGGGTGGCGAAGTCTCCTGAGACCGGGATGACCCCCACCGGTCCAAAGAGGGGGGGGCGAGGCCTGTACCGTGTGGCGTCAGAGTTCTGAAGGGGAACCACAGGGCAGGATAGCGAGGCGGTGGCCGTCCACCTCACTCACCACCCGGGTAGGCCTCAGATGCAGCTAGGCCGATGTGCCCTCTCAGGGGTCAGTATGCTTATGTTCAGAGTGGCCTCAGCGCCAGCTCCTCTTTGCCCGCAGGACCGCTGCTTCTAGACTGCAGATGGGAAAGTTTTATGCTTTTTACAGGCATTAATGTCGCTTATCTGCAGGAGCTCTTCTTGTATGCGACCTCTCAGCATGGCGGTATGGCCCCACCCCCGTGAGTGCATTTTTATGTTATCTTTCATTTATTTTTATCCAGATATACTACACATACATCTGTATGTTTTATATTTTTTATACAAACTCCTGGACTGCTGACTGAGACAAAAGGAACCCACAAGAATCCAGAAGCTGGGCTTGTACCGCTCACGCTCATGCAAGCAGATCTTTCAAAAGCTCCCAAAATATGTACCGTATATACTCGAGTATAAGCCGAGTTTTTCAGCACATTTTTTGTGCTGAAAAACCCCAACTCGGCTTATACTCGAGTCATTAGTCTGTATTATGGCAATTTGCATTGCCATAATACAGACAGGGGCTGTGGGGGCTGGCAGAGAGTTTACTTACCTCTCCTGCAGCTCCTGTCAGCTCTCTTCTCCTCCGCGCCGTCCGTTCAGCACCTCGGTCAGCTCCCAGTGTAAGTCTCGCGAGACTTACAGTGTGAGCTGACCGGACGGCGTGGAGGAGAAGGGAGCTGACAGGAGCTGCAGGAGAGGTAAGTAACAGCTCTGCCAGCCCCCCTCTCCCCCCCACTGAACTGCCAATGCTGAACCACCAGGGAAGGAGAGCCCCCCTCCCTGCCATATATCAAGCAGGGAGGGGGGACGAAAAAAACATATATTAATAATAATAATAATTAAATTAAATAATAATAATGAAATTAAATAAAAAAATAATAAATAATAATAAAAAAAATTAAAATAATAAAAATTTTTTAAAAAAATTGCCCACCCCCCCACCAAGGCTCTGCAACACACACACACACACACACACGCTGCACTCATACACACTCACGCTGCACTCATACACACTCACGCTGCACTCATACACACACACGCTGCACTCATACACACACACGCTGCACTCATACACACACACGCTGCACTCATACACACACTGCATTCATATACACACACACTGCATTCATTATACACACACTGTAAATAAATATTCAATTAATATATTTTTTTTAGGATCTAATTTATTTAGAAATTTACCAGTAGCTGCTGCATTTCCCACCCTAGTCTTATACTCGAGTCAATAAGTTTTCCCAGTTTTTTGGGGTAAAATTAGGGGCCTCGGCTTATATTCGGGTCGGCTTATACTCGAGTATATACGGTAAGTGTATTATTTACTTATGCTTCCATTTTAGAAGCATATATATACAGCACTATATATATTTCTCATGGATACCAGTAACAGAGTTGTGATACTTGTTGACTTGCTGCCTGGTCCCTGTAGTCTGGGGCAAATAAAATGGAACTAGGCCTGAGAGTAACAAGTGTCTTTGAAAAGGCAGTAGCTGATCACAGTCAGGGCCGGCGCTACCATAAGGCAGCCCAGGCGGCCGCCTAAGGCACACATCACATACAATTCCTACACAACAATCCACACATCACATACAATTCCAAGAGGAACTAACACACTCAATTTTATTTAAAACATCATATGTATTTATACACCCACAGCTCCATTTACATAGGTTTACAGTGGTACACAAAGTTCACCTTCAGGTCTTCCACGTAAATCCCTCCAAAACAGCACAGTAAGCCCAATCAGACAATAGCAGCAGGGCTAGTAATCAATTACATTACATATTTTAATTACATTAATGTGAATGCAGTATTGTGTTTACAGGGAAGGGTGGGAACAGCCAATAACAAGGGCTGAGGACCACATTGGAGACTTAAAGGAGTGGCATTGCAACCAGTGGCGTACACACAACTCATGGGGCCCCGGTGCGAAAACTGATCCGTGGGCCCCCCCGCGCGCGCGCTTACTCTGCGCGGGCTGGGGCCGCAACACATGGCGGCGGGCACCTGGTCGCAGGGCTGCAACCCCTGCGACCACGTTATGTACGCCAGTGCATGCATAAACACATACACTTAAAGGACCACTACAGACACCCAGATCACATCAGCTCAATGAAGTGGTCTGGGTGCCAGGTCTCTCTAGTTTTAACCCTGCAGCTTAAAACATAGCAGTTTCAGAGAAACAGAGAAGCTATGTTTCACTGAGGGTTAATCCAGCCTCTAGAGGCTGTCTCATTGACAGCCGCTAGAGGATTTTCTGCGATTCTTACTGTGAAAATCACAGTGAGAAGACGCTGAACGTCCATAGGAAAGCATTGAGTAATGCTTTCCTATGGGCGGTTTGAATGCGCGCGTGGCTCTTGCCACGCATGCGCATTCGGAGCTGAGAGGCGGAGAGATCCCCAGCGCCAAGGGGAGAAAGGTAAGTGCTTAAGACACACATGCACACATTAACTGACAGACACACACTCACTAACAGACGCACACAGACACACACTCTAACACTAACACGCACACTCTAACACACACACACTCACTAACATACACTAACACACACTCACTAACATACACTAACACACTCACACACACACTAACAAACACTCACTAACATACACTAACACACTCACACACACACTAACAAACACTCACTAACATGCACTAACACACTCTCACACACACTAACACACTCTCACACACACTAACATACACTCATACACTCACACTAACATACACTCACACTAACATACACTCACACTAACACACACACACACACACACATACACTAACACACGCACACACACACTAACACACACACACTAACACACACACACACTAACACACACTCACTAACACACTCACTAACACACACTCACACTAACATACACTCACACTAACATACACTCACACTAACATACACTCACACTAACACACACTCACTAACATACACTCACACTAACATACACTCACACTAACATACACTCACACTAACACACACTCACTAACATACACTCACACTAACATACACTCACACACACTCACACTAACATTCACTCACACTAACATACACTCACTAACATACACTCACACTAACACACACTCACACTAACACACACTCACTAACATACACTCACTAACATACACTCACACTAACATACACTCACACTAACATACACTCACACTAACACACACTCACACTAACATACACTCACACTAACATACACTCACACTAACACACACTCACACTAACACACACTTACTAACATACACTCACTAACATACACTCACACTAACACACACTCACACTAACACACACTCACTCTAACATACACTCACTAACATACACTCACACTAACATACACTCACACTAACATACACTCACACTAACATACACTCACTAACATACACTCACTAACATACACTCACTAACATACACTCACTAACATACACTCACACTAACATACACTCACACACACACACGTTTTTTATTGTTTGTTTTTTTATTTAATCCCCCCAGCCTCCTTACCTGTGGGAGAGCTGAGGGGATTCCCTGGGGTCCAGTGGTGTCACCCGGCTGGCTGGTTCTGCGGGCGCGCGAGGGAGCACTCTCCTCTGCGTGCTCCCTCTTCAGCTCCCTTGCGCGCCGCGTATTGATACCGGAGCCGGAAGATGACGTCATCTTCCGGCTCCGGTTTCAGTGCGGTGCGCGAGGGAGCTGAAGAGGAAGCACTCAGCCAGGGAGAGTGCTCCCTCGCGCGCCCGCCAGCCTGGTGACAGCAGGGCCAGCCTCGGGGGGCCCTGAGGTGGCCGGCTCTTGGGCCCCCCAGGAGAAGAGGCTGGCTCAGTTGCTACATACCTGGGTCGCAGGACGGCCGGGCCCCCTGGTGGGCCGGGCCCGGTCGCAGCCGCGACCCCTGCGACCCTGGTATGTACGCCACTGATTGCAACAACAGGACAATGCCCTGCTAGGAAAACAATGAGACAGGAAAAGGGGGAAGAAAATAACTAACAACAAACAAATACATTATACACACCCTGCACCTGTAATGGGCACAGGGTGGCTAAAACATAAGAGTAACCTAATCTGGGAACCTATAAAAAGTGTCCGTCTTCCATCCTCAGTAATGGAGACTACCATCACAAACTAATTCTGGTCACACAGGAATATTTTTGGGAGAGCTAATTCATAGCTCTGCGGCATCTGTGTGGATTAGAATACAGTCATCTGTCCTTTATACTGTGAAGCTATTGGTTAACAATTATCTGTACTATTATTTAATTGTTCCCGTTTTCCATGTACATATACTGGACACCTGTTAAAGTTAACTTAAAGTGGTTGTAAATATTCCTGACTGAAGTGCTCCATTTTCTGAATATGCATATACATTTTTAAATTTAGATGCATATTCTGCTCTTTGGTGTGAATTTAAAGGAATACCCCAATGGATTTTTTTTAAATATAGTAGATATACCCCCAATTAAAGTATGCATGCATTTATTGTTGCAATATGTCATTGCAAATATATATCTAAACACAGGTTGTAAATGCGACTCGACTCTTGTCTGTAGACTTTGCAAGCCCTCCCCTTGTAGCCCAACTCAGACTTTCTATGACTATGTGGGGTCACAGACTTCCTAATGCAGCTCAATGAAAAGTCTTTAAGGCAGGTGACCTGGGCAATTAGGTAAAATACAGAAAGAATAAAGAGCTTAAACAGTTCTGTTGTTAAATAGCAGCAAAAGCCTGCAAAGGTTCCCTCTTCTTGACTGGTAGTCAACAGTAATAGTTTTTCACAATGTGTTGGTAGTTGTGCTTCAGACTGATGAATATCAAAAACAAAAGCAGAAATAAACAATGGTGGAGTATTTCTGGAAACTTGGTTAGGATAAGCCTTTGGGAAAAAGGTAAAGTGCGCTAGTGTTTGTTGGATATTTTAATGATATTTTATTGTTTTTATATAGTCAAAAATATTTTTTTATCCTGTTCCTGGATCCTCATCTGCTTGTGATCACAATACACCTTCATTATCCAAGGTGGTGGATTATATCCACCTAAACCATAAGGATTGCGCAATACCATATTGCTCAGGAATATGTAAGTAGGATTTTTTTTTTTTAGTACCATACGGTTTTACATACAGACAGGGCTGGTGCTAGAATTTTTGACTACACAGCATTACAGCATTTTGATGCACCCCCTCTACCGCTCCCCCCCCCCCCCAAAAAAAACCAAAACAATGCATCTTCACCTCTGTGTCTCATAGCCCCCCTTTTGAATTTCTTACCCCCATTAGTGTTGCATATCCACTCTCTTGAATGTCTTACCCCTTTGGCCCCTTTGTGCCTTACACCCCCTTTAATGTCTCTCCTACAACTCCTCTTATGTATTTCTTACTTCCCTGCCAGCCCTGTTCTGTCTCTTTCTTCCCCCCAGCCCCTATCTATCTCTCTTTTTCTCCCATATAGACATAGACATAGATACCGGCAAAAATACATACATGCACAAATACACAAACATACAGACACACAACCAGTCACAACGATATACAGACACACAGTCATAAAAGGCACACAATCAAACAAACACAGTCATACAATCTACACATACAGGTACATTGTCGTACAAACGCAGACATACATTCATACATACACACATTCATACAGACACAGGCACACACATAAATACAGACACAGACATAAAGAAAGACATACATATAAAGGCATATAGAGACATACATACACCGTGATACAGAGACATACATACGCAGACAGTCATAAAGAGACATACAGACAAGACATACAGAGACATACATACACAGACAAACAAAGAACCCTGCACACTGATACTGTGTAAATGCTCCCGCCATCTACAGTGGTGGATGCTCCGTGTCAGGCAGACATCGCTGGATCCACCAGTAAAGTCTTCAAAAGGAATAAATGCAGGCAACATTCCAATAGTAAGGATGGTATATTTATTGGTAGGTGAACCATCCCAAAGAAAGTGTGACGTTTCAGCTCAGGCAATAAGGCTCTGCTGAGCCGAAACATCGCACTTTCTTTCGGGTGGTTCACCTATCAATAAATATACCATCCTTACTATTGGAGTGTTGCCTGCGTTTATTCATTTTTAATACATACACAGACAGTCATACAGAGACATACAGACTGTTTGTCTCTGTATGACGGTCTGTGTATATATGTCTGTGTATGTACACAGGATGGCTAAAATATAGATGCCCATCTGCCGTGCAACTTCAACAATGCTTTGAAAGCTGGGGCTCTACCGATTCCCCATGCTTGCAGGATTGTATTTAGCACGGAGCAGTATTTGTGTGTTTTACTGTAAGCATGTGTTTGTATGGAGTATGTTTGTCTGAATGTAGGGGTGTGTTTGTATGTAGTGTTCGCGTTTGAATGCAAGCATGCATTTATGTGTAGTGTTGCTTTTTGAATGCAGGTGTGTGTTTATATATAATTTTGGTGTCTGATACAGAGGTGTGTTTGTATGTAGTGTTGACATTTGAATGCAGGGGTGTGTTTGTATGTAGTGTTGACGTTTGCATGCAGGTGTTTATTTGTGTGTAGTGTTGGTGTTTGAATGCTGAGATGTATGCACATATAAACATACACTGCCACACACGCACACACTGTGATACACATACACGAAGATACACACACTGACACACATGCACATATACACAAATTGATACACATTCAGATAGAGAGACACACAGATACACACATATATACAGATACACACAAACACTGACAGACATACAGATAAACACACACTGACATACAGACACACTGACAGACACACAGATACACCCTGACAGACATACAAATACACACATACACAATGATAGACATCGAGAAATACACATTGACATATATACACAAACAAACACAACAAACAAAGACACACTAACGGACAGAAATACACACACACACACACACACACTGACAGACATATAGATACACACAGATACACTGACAGACAGACATATACACATACACATACACACAGACACACTGACAGACATACAAACACAGACACACTGACAAACATACAGACACTGACAGACAGACATACATACAAACACACTGACAGACATACAGGCACACACACAAAGATACACACACAAAGATGCTGGTCAAAATATACACTTTTCTAGTCACTCTCCTGTTTCCTACTTTGTGGGTTCAGGAGGGTGGCTTACCTGGGATCCAGAGTGCTGCCTGAGGTAGTTGAGAGTTGGAGGAGCTAGTCCTGCCCAGCCCCCTCCTCTCTGCCTTCTCCTGCTCTCTGCTGTAGGCTTCTTGGGAGGAAGTCCTCCTATGCTGATTAGAAGAGGGTCGGTGGTAGCTCCGCCCCTGCTGGGCGCCAGCCGCACTGTGTGCTACAGAGGGAGCAGGGATATGACATGTTCATATCCCCGCCCCCTCCACATAGTCCACGGCACTGCAGGTTGGCGCTCGGCCACGCTACAATAAGTGACCGGCAGGAGAAGTCCGCTGTGCACTTCCTGTCACGACACTCCTTAGTCGACATGCCCTCGTGCAGTACTCGCACTCACCACTGTTTCTGTTTGGCACTGTTTCTCATTTCCTTTCGTTAGGCACTACACCTGGCCCTTGTTTAGCACCTATATATTCTGGTTTCTCCCCTCACTCCCGGTCAGATCATTATCCTCTATCCTTGACCCTGTACCTGCTGTTTCCTGGCTCCCGTGATTCTGGCTCCTGTCTCCTGTCTCCTGTCTCCTGTCTCCTGTGTCTTGTTTCCTGTGTATCCTGAGTATCCTGTGTTTCCTGATCCGGTGTTCCGATGTCCTTGTGGTCCTGTGTCCTGTGCCTCCTGTTCCAGTGTTCGCCTGCAGTGTTCCTGTCTAGACTCCTTCTCCAGTGATTCGGACCTTGCTGCATTATTTCTGTGTGACCTGCTTAGGACTTTGCCCGTTGATGTTCATTTAGTCTTGGTGGCTGCACTAACCTGACTAAGCCTTTACCTTTGCCTAGGACTATCGTGGACTCTGCCTGCTATATTGTATATATTGAGTTATTGTATATATTTGTGGCATTGTCATATTTTGTTTTGTATATATTATATGTGTGTATATATATATATATATATCCTTTTGGTTTTCCTTAATACATTTTCTTTATTACTCCATTTATCGTGTCCTAGAATTATTTCTCTGCTAAGTTGGTTCCCACACTTAAAGGGACAGTGCTGTTGCAGGGCAGCACCCCTTCATGTCATGACAGAATGATCTGACCACTTGGAACCGGCAGAGTATAATGTCTAGGATCACAATGAAGAACCTTGTTGGTATTCACGCTGATTCACAGCAAGAGTGTGCTCTCATTGAGACTTGTTGTAATCAGTTAGGAAAAATTCAGCGGCAGATTGGAAAGGCCTCTAATTTATGCTTATCTATTATAGATGTCTCCTGTCAAATCCAGAAATCTGTATTATGTGGATTTATCTATGAACTTCAAACTTTTCACAAAAACATATGTGATTCATTGCTTTTTCAGTTACCTAATTGCGATATATGGTTGAGAGAGCCTCCTGTGATAAGTAGGGTGTATACACTTATCCGTGTGTCTCTTAAAGAGATATCACATAAAAAATCTTTATCATATTTGCAGAGACAAGTGAGAGTAATGCACAATAATCTTGTTGCCTTGTTACCTGAAGTGCAATTTATTATTGATCTTGTACAAGAAAGAATGACTGTCTTTACGCCTGATAATAATGATGGTATTCCCTTTTCTGATGTACATAGCATAACAAATCCTCCTGACTCTGACTTGGGAAAATGGCTTCTTGGTCCTCCCGACTGCAAAACCGAAGTCCCTCTGGAAATTAAAGCTGAATGCCTTCCTGCCCAAACAAAAGACGAAGATGTTGAGGGGTTATACAGCACTGGCGATCCCCTCATGGACCAAGTCTTTGATGAACTGGGTGCTCGTTGCATAGCAGCTTTAGAGGACGAGCAATCTGAATGGGAAGGTAATACCAGTACGCAGTTTCCTAATGTTGTCTCAGTACCAGAGACCCATAGTACCCATATATTACCGTCTCTTTTCTGCAAGATCCACTCGCCTATTCCCAAGGTGAAGCTACCGGCTACCAAGAAGAACGATCTCAACACCGTTCAAGAGGGTACAAGTCTGGTCAGAGAAAGTCTCAAGCAAACTCTGCCCAACCACGAAGCAGAAACAGACTCCCCTGAGTCTGCAACTAGAGATACAAATTCCTACCTCACCGTGCCAATTGAGGAGACCACCAGTGACCTTAACCAGGTAACGGGATCTGATCTGAAGGCCTGTCCCACAAAGGACAAAGCATCCGAACTGGAAGAGTCACCTATAAAATGTGCTCAGGGTGATGCAAGTGACGACAAGGCTGGACCATGGAAATTGGGGACCAATCTCGTTGAAGGTGATCCTCCTGTCAAAAAGTCACCACGTAGGAGACGTGGTAAACGACCTGCTTCTTTCAAGACACTGGCTGAGAATGCTGACGAACTAAAAGTGAAAGCTTCAGAACAACCAGTAGAAGAAGGGACTATTGTGCCAAAGGCAGCTCATGACTTTGATGTGGGGAGGCTTGATGATTCCAATTTTAACCCTTCTACCTCTGGGGGTTCGAAGATTGGCATCCCTCTCACAACCGCAACTATGGAAAATGAGTTGTCGCCAAGTAAAAAAGACTGTTATCTTCAAATAGAAGACAAAGACTCAGACTGGGTGCAACGTGACAAACCCGTGATGGATCAAGCCCAAGAGAAGGATCTAAATGGGACCAGGCTTGTTCTAAACCCACAGTCTGAAGAAGACTCTACAGTTATTCAAGTTACATGCTCTGGTAGAACAATTTCTCTGCTGCAAGAGGAAACCCCAACTACCAAGCTTGTACCTGAACCAAGCGCCGAAGATTATTCTAATCAGCCGCTTAACCAAACTCCAAAGGAAGGGAGTGAAACCGAACAAGGAGGTACCTGTTCCCATGATGAAGGAAGCTCCTTCTATAACATTTCAGTTACCATGATGTCTATCACTCCACCTAAACTCCAGCAAGTATTAAATGAAGACTTGCCTTCAGTTGAAAGTCTATCTACGACAAATAAAGAACTACCTCAAGCTGAGTTAACAAGGGAAGAAGAGAATGATTTCATTAACCAGGTATCTCCGCCGCTACAGAAAAATGTCAATTTGAGAGAGAGTCGTCTCTGCTTCGGTTAGCCCCGTGCTCGGAGAAATTTGGGGAACCATTCCTTGATGCATATCTGCGGTCTGTGGAGGAAGGCTCGCAGAATGTTCTTGATCCTGTACCTATTAATTTAGGGGATTCTCCTTGTTTGGTTCCAGTGGTACCTACCCAAGATAACGCAGAGACTGTTCTCCCTTCGACTGAAGTTGCATCGCAGTCTCTGTTCCGAGGATCCCACAAGCCAGAAACCAAGTCAGACCCAGGACTTCTGAGTGATGAACCTGTTACTAGCAATAGTCCCAGATCTAGTGGGTTAACACATTTGTCGGTCACTGGTATGGAGTGTTTCTTATCTTATGTGCCTTTACCTTCTGTTTCTGTGTCTGCCCTTCTATTGCTAAATGTTACTCTACAGTCTTTGCTTTTGTATGTTTCTATTCTGCCTCGTTGGTTTCTCCCATGGGATTGTCCACCTCTCATTCCTCCTAAGCCTCCTCCTTGTTTTCCTCTACTGGTTGGGTGGCCCTGATTTTCTTCTGTCACCCGTGGGGGATCTTTGGGTTTTGGAGCGCCGGGAGTCGCTCCTTAAGGGGGGGGTACTGTCACGACACTCCTTAGTCGACATGCCCTCGTGCAGTACTCGCACTCACCACTGTTTCTGTTTGGCACTGTTTCTCATTTCCTTTCGTTAGGCACTACACCTGGCCCTTGTTTAGCACCTATATATTCTGGTTTCTCCCCTCACTCCCGGTCAGATCATTATCCTCTATCCTTGACCCTGTACCTGCTGTTTCCTGGCTCCCGTGATTCTGGCTCCTGTCTCCTGTCTCCTGTGTCTTGTTTCCTGTGTATCCTGAGTATCCTGTGTTTCCTGATCCGGTGTTCCGATGTCCTTGTGGTCCTGTGTCCTGTGCCTCCTGTTCCAGTGTTCGCCTGCAGTGTTCCTGTCTAGACTCCTTCTCCAGTGATTCGGACCTTGCTGCATTATTTCTGTGTGACCTGCTTAGGACTTTGCCCGTTGAAGTTCATTTAGTCTTGGTGGCTGCACTAACCTGACTAAGCCTTTACCTTTGCCTAGGACTATCGTGGACTCTGCCTGCTATATTGTATATATTGAGTTATTGTATATATTTGTGGCATTGTCATATTTTGTTTTGTATATATTATATGTGTGTATATATATATATATCCTTTTGGTTTTCCTTAATACATTTTTCTTTATTACTCCATTTATCGTGTCCTAGAATTATTTCTCTGCTAAGTTGGTTCCCACACTTAAAGGGACAGTGCTGTTGCAGGGCAGCACCCCTTCATGTCATGACACTTCCCTCCTGCCGGCCACCCAGACATTGGCGCCCCTGGGCCGGTGCGCCCTAAGGCGGCCGCCTGTACCTCCTTATGGACGCGCCGGCCCTGCATACAGAGAGCACTGTACTTATGCTTTACCTCACATGATATCGCTGAGAACATCTGGAAATCATCCTGAATTTGGGATTATACCAATGCATTATACACCAGTGCATTATATATCAATATTTCTATTACATACTACACTATATATTGCTCCTGTCTTTTGTTTTATATTCCATAACAATACTCTGCTGAGGACTCATACCGGTTAAGAAAGGCATCTATATATCCCAAGGTGCTGATTATTCTACCCAAATCTGAATTCCAGAGCTGGCGAGAAGCTCTAGCAAATGTAAGTGGTTTTCCACATTCAACTTATCCAGGTTCCAAATATACTTCACCATTGTTTTTTTTTTTTTTTGCTTTGCTTTGGTTTTGCATACTCATCAATCTGCAGCACCACTACGAACGCTCTGGACAATTGTTTAACTCCACTGAGATAAACAACCAGGAGGTAACGGGGCTGGTTGTCTGATTGACTGTCAGTGGGGTTGTAACAAGGTTAATTATGACTGCAAGTAGTGCATATGAAATCTGCACTTTTTGTAAAATGTCCCTACACACAGATGTTCTTTAGATGTATTTAAAGGGACACTATAGTCACCAGAACAACTACAGCTTATTGAATTTGTTCTGGTGAGTAGAATCATTACAGTCAGGCTTTTTGCTGTAAACACTATCTTTTCAGAGAAAATGCAGTGTTTACATTACAGTCTAGTGATAACTCCACTGGCCACTCCTCAGATGGCTGTTAGAGATCCTTCCTGGGTCATGGCTGCCTAAAATGCATCCAAACATTCAGTATCTCCTCCCTCTGCATGAAGACACTGAACTTTCCTCATAGAGATTCATTGATTCAATTAATCTCTATGAGGAGATGCTGATTGGCCAGGGCTGTGTTTGAATCATGCTGGCTCTGCCCTTGGTCTGCCTCCTTGTCAGTCTCAGCCAATCCTATGGGGAAGCACTGTGATTGGATCAGACTACAACTTCTCATGATGTCAGCAGACTGTTTGTTTTTCTGAGTCTAACAGCATGCAGAGTTACAGCTTCTGGCTTGTATACAGTACGATTTTGCTATATGTATGGACAGGGCCGGATTAACATAGGGGCTGATGGAGCTGCAGCTCCAGGCCCAGGCCCATGGAATAGGCCCATTTAAAAAAATATATATATATATATATATTTTTTTTTTTTACACATTACTCTTAGGTTTGCCACCTCACTGGTATTTTACTGGCACAGCTGGTATTTGAGGCTGCCTGGCCGTGCCAGTATTGCAGTAATACCGGCAATACAAATGCAGGTATTTTTCTCAGAATAAATGGAGATTACTTTGCAATACCAGCACCTGCACTGTGTGTGGAGAGAGGCAGGGATAGGAAGTTACAGCATATCCCTGCCTCTCTCTACTACTTACTGATCCGTGGGGGAGCAGCTACACAGCACAGAGTCCAGACAGCAGCTCTACAGCTCAGGTAAGTGAGGGATGGGGGGAAAGGCAGCAGGGACACATGGGGACATATGGAGACACTGAGACACTAGGGGACACAGACACTAGGACACACTGAGACACTAGGACACATGGGGACACAGACACTGGGAGACCTGGAAACACTGAGACACTTGGAGACACTGGAAAACATGGGGACACAGACACTAGGGGACACTGAGACACATGGGGATGCTGTGAGACATAGGGACATTGGGAGGCACTGAGACATTGGGACACAGAGAATATCGTGAAAATAATGGTGAGAGCAAACTAAATACTAGATAAAATCAGATGACAAATAGATGAGAGGCAATATTACCATATATAACTGTCTGTTGGGCTTGTCCTAAAAAACAATAACATAAAGGACATAGTATAGCCTGTTTCCACAAAACAGATAAATAATAGGTATAAAAATGCCCACTCACGTGGTGCTGAGCCGTTCAAAAGTGGCTCAGACTATCAGCGCCTTGTAAAGTAATGTTGGAGACTGTAGTGCTGCAAGCAGGTTTTTCAATGCATAAAATCCGTCTTGTAGAATTGATGTCAGACAGGAAAAGCAGGTAAGTGAAAAAATTTGAAAAAGACCATTATCGGTCGAAACGCGTTAGTGCAATTGGGGGACGAGTTTCCTATGCTGTGTTTTTAGCAATAAAAGTTTTTTTCACTTACCTGCTTTTCCTGTCTGACATCAATTCTACAAGACATATTTTATGCATTGAAAAACCTGCTTGCAGCACTACAGTCTCCAACATTACTTTACAAGGCGCTGATAGTCTGAGCCACTTTTGAACGGCTCAGCACCACGTGAGTGGGCATTTTTCTACCTATTATTTATCTGTTTTGTGGAAACAGGCTATACTATGTCCTTTATGTTATTGTTTTTTAGGACAAGCCCAACAGACAGTTATATATGGTAATGTTGCCTCTCATCTATTTGTCATCTGATTTTATCTAGTATTTAGTTTGCTCTCACCATTATTTTCACGATATTTTCATTATATTTATTTGGTGTGATTTGGAGTGATTCACATCTGTGGTGATTTGAGCATTCACTCTCGATTCCTTTACCTTTTCTGTGTTTTCTATATTTTTATTGGGACACAGAGACACTATGTCCCCATTTCTCCCAGTGTCCCCATGTCCCCCATCCAGTGTCGCTAGTGACTTGGTGTCCCCATGTCTCCCAGTGTCCCCAAGTGTCTGTCTCCCAGCCAGTGTCCCCTAGTCTCCCAGTGTTTGTGTTCCCATGTCTGTGTCCCTAGTGTCTTAGTGTCCCCAAATGTTTCAGTGTCCCTATGTCTCCCAGTGTCTGTGTTCTTAGTGTCTCAGTGTGCCTAGTGTCCCCATGTCTCCCAGTGTCCCTATATGTCCCAGTGTCCCCATGTCTATGTCCACAACTGTCCCCATGTCTCCCAGTATCCCCAAGTGTCTGTCTCCCAGCCAGTGTCCCCAGTGTCCCCTAATCTCCCAGTGTCCCCTAGTCTCCCAGTGTCTGTGTCCCTAGTGTCTCAGTGTCCGTAGTGTCTCAGTGTCCCCATTTCTCCCAGTTTCCCTAAATGTCTCAGTGTCCCCATGTCTCCCAGTCCCCATGTCTTTGTGTCCCCGGGTCTTTCAGTGTCCCCATGTCTCTTAGTGTCCCTGGGTCTCTCAGTGTCCCCATGTCTCACTGTGTCCCCATGTCTCACTGTGTCCCCAGTATCCTAGTGACACGGGAACACACTGAGACATAGGGACACTGGGAGACTAGGGGTCTGGGTGACATGGGGACACTCACATTGTGATACATAGGGACACTGAGACACTGGGTGACTTGCGAGACTGAGACACTGGGAGCAATCCATCTATACAGCAGAATAAAACTGTGAGTAGTTTTTTGGTGATTTTACAGAATTTTCTCTGATGTCACTCATTGTGATTATACAAATTATTAAGGCTGGTATTTATTTTCAAAAAAGGTGGCAACCCTAACTACTCTTCACATACTCTTGCTTAAAGGAGCACTATAGGGTTAGGAACACAATCATGTATTTCTGACCCTATTATGTTAAAACAACCACCCTGGCCCCTTCTTGACTCCCTAAATATAGTAAAATATGCTGCTGGATCTGCCTCTGAACTGACTGTCTGCTGACATCATCAGAAGTGGTGGTCTGAGCAAATTACAATACTTCCCCATAGGATTGGCTGATACTGTCAACTAGGCAGATCAGGGGCAGAGCCAGCACAAGTCCAACATAGCCCTGGCCAATGAGCATCTCCTCATAGAGATGCATTGAATCAATGCATCTCTATGAGGGAAGTTCAGTGTCTGCATGCAGAGGGTGGAGACACTGAATGGCAGTGCTGCACACTAGGCAGTACTGCCACAGGAAGCACCTCTAGCAGCCATCTAAGGAGTAGCCAATGGAGTTATTTTCTCTGAAAAGACAGTGTTTATTGCAAAGGGCCTGAATGGAATGATTCTACTTACCAGAACAAATACAATAAGTGGTAGTTGTTCTGGTGACTATAGTGTCCCTTTAAGTTTGGAAGCTTAAGAGGGATGTATGGGAACAAAACTTGTGTGGACTGGCTGACAATAAAATTAGTTAAGGTAATGCAGACGTTGGTCTCTCTAACACTGTGGCATGTCCCCTTTCTTTTACACTTACTACATACACCTTTTCACTGTCCCAGACTATATACCAGGAACTTCTGCCTGCTAGTAAGAAGGTAAGGAGACAAGTGGACCAGCGAGTGCTAGGGGACAGTCCTTAGAAAGCATGGAGTTAGCGCATCATTAGACACATTTATGTCAAGCTCAGGGTGCTGCCTGCATAGTATGCCCTTAGTTGGACAGCCTGCATTATTGGCGGGCAGCCTGACATGCATTCATGCCAGGCTGTCCTTCAAATTCTTTGGACAGACATGCCCCCTTTTTGGGCATGTTCTCCTCTTTTGGCAGTTCTGGTTACGTGATTTGCACCAGTGGCCCACCCTTTTACCCCGCCCATTGACTTCCTGCTTCACTGGACACTGCTGTTAGGGGGTATGGATTTACTTGAAAGATGAAAGCATAAATGAGAGAGAGATTAGCATAGAGTATGTGTTTTCTTATAGCTGAATCCTATGAGTTTCCCTCCAGCACCATCTCCATCAGACACATGACGCTTGAGAGGTATGACTGTTTTAGTGTTTTTGGTCGATAAGATTCCGTAATTAGGCCCCATCATAATTGTCAGCACCAGGCCCAGTGTGCTCTTAATCCAGCCCTGTGTATGGAGGCCTGAGGGGCCCAGGGGGGCTAGATGGTGGTGCTAACACTATGTTTGTGTTCCTGACCCTATAGTGATCCTTTAAACTTTAGTCTATTTTTTATTACTTATGCACAACTTACAGTCCGAATATTATTTTAAAATAAATATTTATTTGTAGATATTAAGTAGATATGTATGGGTGGACTAATATTCATAAACAATGAGATGGGAAAAAAACAAAAATAGGGGTACGAGGGATCGTAAAGGAATAGAAAGAGCGATTGCTGTTGTTCCTTAATTATGCATCCACCCCATGCTTTACATATATATTTGCATTTGTTTGTCATCTAAAGCACTTAGTAGTGAAGAGGTTAAATCAATACCTTACTCTTAATGGATTACCCCCTCCTTACTCAATGGAATGAGTAGTTTTAATGAATGATCCTAATGAGCTGAAAGAGACGAAAATAGAGATTGGGGGGGAAAAAGCAATGATTTATTAGAACAAAATTTAAATATTACCACCTTTGTATTCCAGTTATAATCTTAATCAGGCATGTTTTAATTGTTGTATCTGATTTGTGAACTTGGATAATAGCCGCACTTGCCGAATATGATGAGATTTACTGACAAGGATAATGAAGATGCAGATATATTTTCATTGCCTGCCTAACAGAGACCCCTGTAATGTATACACATTGTCAAGAGGTCAGCAGCAATTTCCAAATTCATTTGGCTATTAACAGGTGAACAAAAGGTGAAGATGCTTTTGTCAGTTTACCAAGGTTTTCAGTGATAATTTGCTAATCACATCTATATGCAGATTATTCCGTACATATTTTTTAGTTACTGTATTCTAGGTGAATTTATCAGTGCAGCTGTCTGGCAAGTCTTGCTGTTATGCTTCTCGAAAGAGTGATTAATGGGTTTTGACAATATGATTGCACTTCTTATTTAATTAGATTATGCATCTGTTAGAAACGGTATGCATTTTGCATTTTCTGTCAGACTCCACAATATGCATTTTGATAGTGTTTTCTGCTCAGGCATACACTGTACTGTCATTGTCAGGCTTTTGTTGATTACAATCACAATCAAAATGGAAAGCGTACGCAGTTTCATCTTTACATTTACTTGTACATCGAAGGCAACATTTAGAAAGGAGAGGTTTGTTGTTAGTTATTGTATTATAGGCAGGTCTTGATTAGCTTATGTTTAACCCTGTAAGGACGTGGAGTTGGCAAAATATCATGATAAGCTTAGGATGTCACTGGTCCTAAGAGGGACACTTGTTGGAACTAATCCACATTTCTTTACTAAATATAGTGTTTGAATAATATATTAAAATATACAAACCTAAATATAATAAAAGATAATTTACTATACAGGAACACTCCAGACACCTATAGCACTTTAGCTTTTGAAATACTGTGTGAAGAGTGTGCCTTATTTTCCCTTTTTACAATAGGGTGCACATTTTAACAGAAATTGGTTAATTAATCATGTTACATCGCCCTGGGTGTCAAGCAAGCTACTGGTCTTGTGACTTCCTGCTTTGTTTAGCTCAGTGGAACTAAAGTAAAATGTTGGCAATTGTCCAGAGCACCTAACTTACAAAGACTTCTCATTGAGCTCTATTGGGAAGTCTGTGATTGGACAGCCACAGTAAGTCTGGGTTGGGTTAGAAGAGGAGGGCTTGCAAAGGCATCGGACAAGAGTTTTGAAGCTTTTGCAAGCTGATTTAGGTATAATCCTAATAAAAAAGTAATTATTAAGAGGTGGGGCTTGACTGTCATGCTGAGCAGTCGCACCCGGTTTGAGTTTTGAGAGAAATCTGGAATTTTGTGAATTTTAACAGACTTTCGGTTCAACAGGGAAGTTATTGAAACTTTATCCAGTGTGAGATCAGCAAAGACCTCTCGCACGACTGCAGATAAATCTCTGGCATCGGGTCCTGCGGCCTACCAATGGCCTACTTGGAGTGGAGGAGCAGAGAAGCGGGCGATCTCTCGGTCTCCTGCCTACCGGGAGACAGCACAGAGGTGGTCGAATCCCTTTGTCCTCCCAGTCCCCCCCACCGGTGGGGGTCATCCCAGTGCCCAGCAATCTTGGGTCCTGTGTAAACAAACCCAGAAGAACAGCCAAGAAGGTTGCAACACTCAAAGTGGCGGCAGCCATGCGTAGCCTAAGCACACTAAAACATACTATATCCGTGCTGGACTGAATCTTTGCTGCGTTTTGGGCAAAGCTGGCCAGCAGGATGCAAAGCAAAACACCTTCGTTGCAAGATACTGCCTTACCTCAGCATCCTGTTCATGTTCCTAATGCATCCTGTTAATGTTCGCTGGAGACGGGTCCACTACTGAAACGGAGACCTCGGCGATCAGCATGCACTATTCCTTCCCCTCGCCTACCTCGAAAACCCCGGAGGCTCCACTTCAAGCAGCACCATCATAGAAGTACCTGCAGTGGCAAGTCGCAAGACACAAACAGTGCAGAATCTACTGTGCAGGCGCAACTCACACAAAGCCACGAGACAGAGAGCAGATGGAGGGTCTACTGGTTTGAGGACCAGAAAATCTTGGGCCAAAGCTTGCTGTATGGGACTGTACCCTGCCTATAGAAGGTGTTGGCTGAGTTCACCATACGATCAAGGAACACTGTCCAGGACACTACACACCTACTTGGGGTAGTGCCTTCTCCACCACGCTCTTTCTCTTGCACATAGCGCGCACTGAGTTGGTCATTCTTGTGACAAACTACATATATTCCTTTATTTTCCAATTCTTTTTCTGATGATTAACCCTGCAGTTAGTTTTGTATTCATTCTTCCTGTCACCACTCATATGACAGTGTGCATTGATAGATCCTGTTATAACTCACATGCATAGGTAATACATGCTTTTTCTCCAATCACTTTATGCCCATAACGATATGATCTGTATAATTCAGACTAGAAATTACTGTTTGGCTGTTTAACTCCTGCAGGCATAGTCTCCATCATTCTTTCCTTTTTCTTTTTTCTTTTTAAAAAAAAAAACAAAAAACAGTGCAATATTGCTTTTTGTTTTCCCTTGATTTATTAGTCTTATTTCCAGCAAATTAATTTAGCATGTTTTACACCACTTATAATTCTTATATAATTCTTAAGATGTCAGTTCCGGTACTTAAAGCTTAGCCTGCTACTGTTATAGGATTCACTGACATATGCATTATCGTGTTCAGTGGCGGCTCTAGACTTTGTGAGGCCTTAGGCGAAACTCAAACATGAGGCCCCCACTAACACCTAAAGTTAAAAATAGGGGTTGCATTGTGTGTATAAGGTGCTGTTGTTTTATTTAAGGACAAGCTTGCAGCGCTGGATACAGAGAGCTAGTCTCTGTATTCATCGTTCAGAGGCTTGCTGTGTTGCGGCTCCCTGTGCCGCTGCATTATGATCTCTCTTTGTGACTGTAGTTATGGCATAATATGCAAACTAACTTAATTTGCAATAAACTAATTTAATTAGCAATTATGCCAATCGTTTATACATGACTGAAGGGTATGGTTACAAAGCCTTGCAGTCGTGTATACATAAGTGCCGGTGTATGTATATATGAGTGTATCTGGCATTGTCTACCTATGTGTAACAGGGTTTGGGGTGAGTGTTGCACAGTTGGAGTACAAGATTGTAAGGGTTTATGTAATAAGGTGAGTGTGGCAGGGTGAAGGGGGTGAGTGGGTCAGACTGATAGAGGATGAGTGACAGGGTTGGGAGGTAAGTGTGACAGTGCAAGAGAAGGTGAGTCTGACAGGGTTGATGGGGGTTAATGCGATAGGGTAGGTGTGGCAAAAGCAAGGATTTTGGTATGTTTGCAGTGGGTGAGAGTGATAAGATTAGGAGGGGTTATGTGAGTTTGGGCTGGGTTTAGAGGCGACAGTGTGTGGGGACTGAAAGTGTTTGGGAATGGTGATAGTGACAGGGTAGTGGGATGGTAGGGTGGCTGTGACAGGGTATGGGGTGGTAGGGGGCAGAGGGTGGTAGGGTGGCTGTGACAGGGTATGGGGTGGTAGGGGGCAGAGGGTGGTAGGGTGGCTGTGACAGGGGGTGGCAGGAGGGCAGTGACAGGGTACGGGGTGGTAGGGAGCAGAAGGTGGTAGGGTGGCTGTGACAGGCCAGGGGGTGGTAAAGGGCATAGGATGGTAGGAGGGCAGAGGGTGGCTGAGCAGAGGGTGGTAGGGTGGCTGGGGCAGAGGGTGGCTGGGGCCGAGGGTGGCTGGGGCAGTAGGGTGGCTGGGGCAGTAGGGTGGCTGTGGCAGAGGGTGGTGGGGTGGCTGGGGCAGAGGGTGGCTGGGGCAGGGGTGGTAGGGTGGCTGGGGCAGAAGGGTGGTGGGGTGGCTGAGGCAGGAGGGTGGTGGGGTGGCTGGGGCAAAGGGTGGTGGGGTGGCTGAGGCAGGAGGGTGGTGGGGTGGCTGGGGCAAAGGGTGGTGGGGTGGCTGAGGCAGGAGGGTGGTGGGGTGGCTGGGGCAAAGGGTGGTGGGGTGACTGGGACAGGAGGGTGGTGGGGTGACTGGGACAGGAGGGTGGTGGGGTGACTGGGACAGGAGGGTGGTGGGGTGACTGGGACAGGAGAGTGGTGGGGTGGCTGAGGCAGGAGAGTGGTGGGGTGGCTGGGGCGGTAGGGTGGCTGTGGCAGAGGGTGGTGGGGTGGCTGGGGCAGTAGGGTGGTGGAGTCCTGGGGCAGTAGGGTGGTGGGGTGGCTGGGGCAGTAGGGTGGCTGGGGCAGAGGGTGGTGGGGTGGCTGGGTCAGGGGTTGTACAGTGGCTGGGGCAGTATGGTGGGTGGCTGGGGTAGTAGGATGGTGGGGTGGCTGGGGCAGGAGGGTGGTGGGGTGGCTGGGGCAGGAGGGTGGTGGGGTGGCTGGGGCAGTAGGGTGGCTGGGGCAAAGGGTGGTGGGGTGGCTGAGGCAGGCAGGTGGTGGGGTGGCTGAGGCAGGAGGGTGGTGGGGTGGCTGAGGCAGTAGGGTGGCTGGGGCAGTAGGGTGGCTGGGGCAGGGGGTGGTGGGGAGGCTGGGGCAGTAGGGTGGCTGGGGCAGAGGGTGGTGGGGTGGCTGGGGCAGTAGGGTGGTGGGGTGGCTGGGGCAGAAGGGTGGTGGGGTGGCTGGGGCAGAAGGGTGGTGGGGTGGCTGAGGCAGGAGGGTGGTGGGGTGGCTGGGGCAAAGGGTGGTGGGGTGGCTGAGGCAGGAGGGTGGTGGGGTGGCTGGGGCAAAGGGTGGTGGGGTGACTGGGACAGGAGGGTGGTGGGGTGACTGGGACAGTAGAGTGGTGTGGTGGCTGAGGCAGGAGAGTGGTGGGGTGGCTGGGGCGGTAGGGTGGCTGTGGCAGAGGGTGGTGGGGTGGCTGGGGCAGTAGGGTGGTGGAGTCCTGGGGCAGTAGGGTGGTGGGGTGGCTGGGGCAGTAGGGTGGCTGGGGCAGAGGGTGGTGGGGTGGCTGGGTCAGGGGTTGTACAGTGGCTGGGGCAGTATGGTGGGTGGCTGGGGTAGTAGGATGGTGGGGTGGCTGGGGCAGGAGGGTGGTGGGGTGGCTGGGGCAGTAGGGTGGCTGGGGCAAAGGGTGGTGGGGTGGCTGAGGCAGGCAGGTGGTGGGGTGGCTGAGGCAGGAGGGTGGTGGGGTGGCTGAGGCAGTAGGGTGGCTGGGGCAGTAGGGTGGCTGGGGCAGGGGGTGGTGGGGTGGCTGGGGCAGTAGGGTGGCTGGGGCAGAGGGTGGTGGGGTGGCTGGGGCAGTAGGGTGGTGGGGTGGCTGGGGCAGAAGGGTGGTGGGGTGGCTGGGGCAGAAGGGTGGTGGGGTGGCTGAGGCAGGAGGGTGGTGGGGTGGCTGGGGCAAAGGGTGGTGGGGTGGCTGAGGCAGGAGGGTGGTGGGGTGGCTGGGGCAAAGGGTGGTGGGGTGACTGGGACAAGAGGGTGGTGGGGTGGCTGAGGCAGGAGAGTGGTGGGGTGGCTGAGGCAGGAGAGTGGTGGGGTGGCTGGGGCAGTAGGGTGGCTGGGGCGGTAGGGTGGCTGGGGCAGTAGGGTGGTGGAGTCCTGGGGCAGTAGGGTGGTGGGGTGGCTGGGGCAGTAGGGTGGTGGGGTGGCTGGGGCAGTAGGGTGGCTGGGGCAGAGGGTGGTGGGGTGGCTGGGTCAGGGGTTGTACAGTGGCTGGGGCAGTATGGTGGGTGGCTGGGGTAGTAGGATGGTGGGGTGGCTGGGGCAGGAGGGTGGTGGGGTGGCTGGGGCAGTACGGTGGCTGGGGCAAAGGGTGGTGGGGTGGCTGAGGCAGGCAGGTGGTGGGGTGGCTGAGGCAGGAGGGTGGTGGGGTGGCTGAGGCAGTAGGGTGGCTGGGGCAGTAGGGTGGCTGGGGCAGTAGGGTGGCTGGGGCAGTAGGGTGGCTGGGGTAGTAGGGTGGCTGGGGCAGAGGGTGGTGGGGTGGCTGGGGCTGTAGGGTGGTGGGGTGGCTGGGGCAGTAGGGTGGCTGGGGCAGAGGGTGGTGTGGTGGCTGGGGCAGGAGGGTGGCTGGGGCAGAGGGTGGTGGGGTGGCTGGAGCAGTAGGGTGGCTGGGGTAATAAGGTGGTGGGGTGGCTGGGGCAGTGGGGTGCCTGGGGCAGAGGGTGGTAGGAAGGCAGGGTAGGGAGATGAAGCAAAAATACCTTTTGATGAACTGTTTCCCTGGTGGTCCAGTGGGCGGTAAAGGCTTTATCCCTGGTGGTCCAGTAGGCTCCCTTTACGGTCTGCAGCTCCGCCGGGTGCAGAGCTGCAGACCACGTGGTAAGTTTAGTCTCGCGATCTCAGTCAGTCAGAGCGTTGCCGTGGTAACCCGCGGCAACGCTCTGATTGGCGGAGATCGCGAGACCCACTCAGTCTGCAGCTCTGCACTCGGCGGAGCTGCAGACAGGCTGTCTCTCTTCCGGGCAGGCACAGGAGGGGCCTCGCACCCGGCGGCATTAAGGGCAAGCCGCCGGGCCCCCTCCTGTGTCGGGTCCTCGGTCTATGACCGAGGACCCGATCTGTCACACTGCCCTAAGGCGATTTAGGCGGCCGCGAGGCCCCCATCAGCGCGAGGCCTTAGGCGGCCGCCTAAATCGCCTAATTAGAGAGCCGCCTCTGATCGTGTTATCTATATACTAAAAATTGTGCTAATATCTTGACTGCCACACTGTTTTGATATGTGCTTTACTGATCTTGCTCTTGATGTTGTGGCAAAGCAGGCCTGTTTGTTAACTGAGCACAACAAAAATAAAGAATTAAAAAAAAGAAGTAATTATAGAATGTATGCATGTATTCATTGGGGTATATCTACTAAATAGTGATTTTTTTCTGTATTGGACAGGGAGGAGGGTGGCTGTGTGAGTTTACACTTTGGAAATATGACATTCACCCTTACCCTTGCCTCTCTGGCTTTATTGTATGATGTTCCTTTCAGACCCCAAGAGCAACATGGTCAGGCTTATCTTCTACCGCTGTTCACTCCAAGGCCATGCTACAATATAGGTAGGAGGAACAAAGTGGGAGGAGAGCCCACAAGGGGTAAAAGAAAGGAAGGAGGCTTAAAAGGAACCCAAAGATTAAGGGGGCTTAAAAAACACCCAATAGGTTAAGGGGAGAAAAAGAGGCATACAACAAGTAAAAAGGGAGTTTAAAGGCAACCATGGGGTAGAAAGGGGGTGTAAGAGACACACAAAGCATAAGAGTGTTTAAAAGGCTCATGAGAGGTCACGGAAGGGGCGAAAGGGGACTAATGGTTTAGGGTGGGGTTAAAAGGCACACACGTGCCTCTTAATCCATTTTTGCCCAAAGGCTAAAAGAGAGATTAGGAGACACCCACAGAGTTCGAAGGGGACTTATGAGGAACACAAATGGTAAGTGGGCATAAAATGCATACAAGAAGTTTTAAGAAATGGGTTAAGCGCTAAGTACTCTGTGGAAACGGCACTGATCAAACGGCACTAATCTACTCGCTGCAAAATCTTGTGGTCACTACTCTATCCTAATTCTCCTAGACCTTTTTGCAGCTTTTGACACTGTTGATCCTCAACAGCTTCTTCTCATCCTCCGCAATATCGGTCTACAAGATATTGCTATCTCCTGGTGCTCCTCCTACCTCTACCAGCGCGCTTTCAGTGTTTCTTTCTCTGGCTCTGCTTCTTCTCTCCAACTCCTCTCTGTTGGTGTCCCCCAAGGTTCAGTCCTTGGTCCCCTACTGTTCTCCATCTATACTACCTCCCTTGGTAAACTCTTTAGCTCCCTTGGCTTCTAATATCATTTCTATGTGGATGACACGCAAATCTATCTGTCCTCTCCTGATCTCTCCCCGTCCCTCTTGACTAGTGTCTCTGATTGCCTCTCTGCTATTTCTAACTGGATGGCTGCCCACTTCCTTAAACTCAACTTGACCAAAACTGAAATTCTGGTCTTTACTCCCTCCACTGTTGGTACTCCTGTGTCTCCCTCCCTCCAAGTGAACGGTGCTACCATCAGCTGCACCATGCAGGCTCAATGCCTAGGTGTTCTCTTTGACTCCGACCTCTCCTTCACGCCTCATGTTCAGTCTATCGCCACATCAGACCTTACTTAATGCCAGATGTGACTACAGTGCTGGTCCATTCCACTGTTGTTTCTCGCCTTGAATACTGTAATCCACTTCTCAGTGGCCTTAAGTGCTCCCAACTTGCGCCGTTACAGTCCATAAGAGGCTCATCTTTCTGTCCGCCCGCACCTCCCACGCCTCACCCTTCTGTCAGTCCCTACATTGGCTTCCTGTAAGATATAGGGCTCAATTTAAAATTCTGGTTCTTGCTCTTAAATCTCTACATAATGCTGCTCCCACTTATCTATCATCCCTAATACACAAGTATGTACCTTCTTGGCCCTTACGCTCTGCTGAAGACTTGCGTCTTTTTTCTGTCTTTACTCCCACCTCTGATGCTCGCCTTTAATACTTCTTTAGGGCTGCACCTTTCCTGTGGAACTCACCTCCCTCCTCTGTTAGATGCTCACCCAGTCTCCACTCCTTCAAAAAATCATTAAAAACCCACTTCTTCATAAAAGCATATCAATTGAACTGATTCCTCTCTTACTGTCATTAGTCTAATACTATCCTTACCTTTTGTGTCACTTTACCCCACTCCCTCTAGAATGTAAGCTTATTGAGCAGGTATCAACCCCTCTGTTCCTGTGTGTCCAACTTGTCCAACAGATTTTGAATTCAAGCCACAAATAAGTGGAACTACTGAATAATATGGTATCATATAGAACACAACTATTGCTAAATTAATGTCAGCATCTTTTACAGTAACTATTTGGGGAAGGTGGAAACATGACCAGCATGCATCAGACCATCATATTGCATAAATATGCACTCCCAAGAATGAGAGATATTTGTCTAAAGTAGACTTCTCCAGGGATATGTCTGTCAGAGGCTTCCTATATTACCTATAACTATAAAAACTATAAAAAAAAAGTTAAAATCATCACACCATAAGGAGGATGGACAGTTGTATTCCATAAGACCCAAAAGACTTGCAGTGATATGGTTCCCTAAACTAAACCGGTCATATCAATATCCTTGTTTAAATCAGAATTTAAATTTAATTATAATCATATATTATATATCCATTGGGCTTCTTTTGTTATAAGAACCTGTAATCTATTTCCTCTTGTCCAAATTTCCCCGCCAATTGCTTTAAAACTATTCCAGTGAAAATTAGGACATAAGCAGGGCCGGACTGTGGATACAAAGCAGCCCTGGAAAATTTTTTATGCCAGCCCCATAAGTCATTGCGCCATATATTGTCACATGTAATATGTAAGGCTATGTCTTGCCAACCCAGATGATTGAGTAATATATATATATGTATTGTGACCGAAAGCAAGGAATTGTGCTGGAGGGAATCTATATACCTCCCCAGATTTTGCAAGGTTCCTACTTTGTGTAATTAGCCCCAGGAAAATGTGTTATGTTAAAATTAATGTTGCACTTTAAATATGTGTATATTTGGGCCCTGGGGTGGAGCACTTGGAGAGTAGGGTGGGCCAGTGCTCCACTCCACATTTTGGAAGTTGCTTGTAACCTACAGGTGAGAAGTCCAGTTCCAGAGTTTGAATCCTAATTTAACTCACCTGAAAAGGATTGTCAATTATCGGTGCTATTAAGTACTCCACTGCCAAGGGAGGAGGGAGATTGTGTTTGATTTCTGTGAGTGGAAACAGAGAGCTGAAAACCCTGAAACAGTAAGGTTGTTTATGTTGGGAGATGGACAAGCCATCCAACCCAATTAGCTAATTATTTTGTTTAGTTAGTGCTCAGAAGAGCAAGGATTTTGTTTTATATATTTTGTTACCTTTTATACCTTACTGTGCATTTATTTGGAACCACAATAAAAGAGCAAGTCCTTTTACCTCATCCAGCGTGTGAAGTGTCTCTAAAGCCTGAAAAGACTGTGTGTAACACCCCAATCCCAGGACAAGGTACCAGGGGAAAGGAGTACTTTTGTCACATATGGTGGAGGATGCGGGCAACACACGGCAAAGTCTGTAAATAGGGAGAAAGAGACTGCTGAGAAAATGGAGGATGTCATGAAAGCTTTGCTCCAGTCCACTGCTGTACAGCAAGAGACAAACAGAAGGACTGCAGAGACTAATGCAATACAGCAAGAGAGCATTTCAATACTGCAGCAGCTTGTACTGGCTCAAAAGGAAAATACAGATGCTTTATTCAAGAAAGTTGAAGCAGCACAGGCAGCAGCTCATCAATTGCTCAGAGAGGAGCAGCAGCATGCCACATGTGCCATACAGCAGGAGATCCAGAGTCTATCACAAAGGCTGGCTAGGGATGCCACAGCATCACCACAATGTCCAAAGGTGATCAGAATGAGTCACTACTTGCAAAAGATGGCATCCACAGATGATGTAGAGGCCTACCTGATGGCATTTGAGCGAACCGCTGAGCGAGAAGGTTGGCCTGAAGTGGAATGGGCAAGTCTGCTAGCACCATTTCTTACTGGTGAATCCCGGAAAGCATACTATGATCTGGAACCAGCGGAAACCAGTGATTACAAAAAGCTGAAAGCCGAAATACTGGCATGCCTGGGGGTGACAACAGCCGTCCGTGCCCAGAGATTTCATTCGTGGACTTACAGCCTGGATAAAGCAATTCGTTCACAGATGTTTGACTTGATACACCTTGCCAGAAAATGGTTGCAGCCAGAGATCAACTCACCCAGTCGCATTGTGGAGCAACTGGTGATGGAAAGATTCCTGAGAGGCTTACCTATTGGACTTCGTCGGTGGGTCAGTCAGAGCAATCCCCAAACCGCAGACCAATTTGTTGAATTGGTTGAACGGTATATAGCAGCGGGAGAACTGCTTCAACCTCCTGGCCAAGAGAGACCCAGGAATCAGAAAACCTACAGCCCCAGCAAATCTGGTAAGACTGTTCCAGGGAAAAGGGGTCTTTTGATGAGAGAACAGGGTTTTATTACCCAAGAGACATTGTTAAAAGAAAAAAAGACCTTGGGAGGTGGGAAGAGCCTACAAAGGAATCAAAAAGTACTAATTATGGTATAAAATGCTTTAAATGCAGAAACTTTGGACATATTGCAAAAGACTGTCCTGAAAATGTTGAACCAATGGAGTGTAATTTTGGTAATACTTGGGAAGGAATTGCACTTTATTCACAGGTTGTATGTTCTGCGGAAAAAAATGGTTATTTGAATAGTCACCCTGGGTGTACCGTGAATGTGGAGGGAAAAAATATACAGGCATTGCTAGATTCAGGGAGTATGGTTACCCTTCTAGACCAATCCTTATTACAGGATACTCATTTTGTTAACTCTGGAAAAGTTGATATTGCTTGTGTGCACGGGGATATACACAACTACCCTACTGCAGATATACTTGTTAAGACCCAGTGTGGTACTGTAAACTGCAGAGTGGGGCTGGTACCAAAACTGGCACATGAGATGATTATTGGAAGGGATTTTCCCCATTTTCTAGACCTATGGGCATGTTTTGAAAACCCATCAGGTGAACAGAATTATGAATTTCCTTTTGCAGATACTCTGGCAGATGAGCACTCCCCTATAAAAACATTAGTTGTTGAAATCCCAGAACAAACTAATGTGGGACCTTCTAGAAGCTCTGAACCAGAAATAGAGTTAATTGATTTAGAGGTTAGGCCTGGTAACTTCAGAAGTGCACAGTGGTCTGACCCAACATTATTGGTAGCCAGGAATAATCTTTCTATAGGGAATGGATCCCCTGTCAATCCAGGGAATTCTCTTACTTACCCTTATTTTGAAGTGGATAATGATCTGTTGTACAGAGTTGAGAAAAAAAGCTGTTAGTACCACAAGCCTATTGGCCCACTGTGTTAAACCTTGCACATAGCCATGTTTTGGGTGGTCACCCAGGGGTTGACAAAACAAGAGAGAGAGTTTTGAGGAGATTTTATTGGCCTGGAGTAATCGCAGCTATCAAAAACTACTGTTCGTCATGCCCTGAATGTCAGGTCACGGCTTACCGTAGCCCTTTAGTACTCTTGCCTGTTATTGAAGTGCCTTTTGAACGTATTGCTATGGGTTTTGTGGGTCCTCTGGTAAAATCCACTAGGGGGCATCAGTATATATTAGTAGTACTAGACTATGCTACCCGTTACCCTGAGGCAATACCTATGCATACAACCTCAGCAAAGTCCATTGCTAAAGAGTTAATGATGATGTTTAGCCGGGTTGGGATTCCCAAGGAGATCCTATCAGATCAGGGTACTCCATTCATAATAATAACAAAGTATTTAACCAGGAAAGTTACATTCAGATTACTCTGGTTTCCAGGTACGTCCTGGGGATGTTACCTTAGCCCAATTTAATGGTACTCATTTTATCTACCTCGGAAGGATGAAGGGCTGAATCAACCCTGCCGGGATTTGAACCTGCAACCCAAGGGTTAGAACAGATGCTGATGTATTAGCCCACTGAGCTATTTCACTGGCCAAAGTAACTGATAAAGATGGGAAAAACTGGGACTTTCTATTGCCCTATTTAATGTTTGCCATTAGAGAAGTACCCCAAGCTTCTACGGGTTTCTCACCTTTTGAATTATTATATGGCAGACACCCCAGGGGATTACTTGACATAGCAAAGGAAACTTGGGAACAAGAAGCTTACCCACATCGCAGTGTAATAGAACACATAGCTCAGATGCAGGAACGTGTTGAAGCCATTATGCCATAGTCAGAGAACACATGCAAAAGGCTCAACAAAATCAGCAGAATATATAATAAGAATGCTAGAATTCGAGTATTTCAACCAGGAGACAGAGTATTAGTCCTCGTTCCCACAGTAGAGAACAAATTACTGGCAAGTTGGCATGGGCCATATGAGATTATTGAAAGAGTGGGAGAGTTAAATTATAAAGTAAGGCAACCAAGTAGAAGAAAGGAAGTGCAATTAAACCATGTAAATTTGCTAAAACCATGGAAAGAAAGGGAAGTTACTACAGAGACTTCAACCTTCCCTGATAAGTGTAATATTGACCCCGAAGTAAATATCTCAGAGACCCTGTCAATACACCAGAAAAGGAAGTTAAGGAGTTTATTAGATTAAATAAAGAGGTATTCTCCCCAGTCCCAGGAAGGGCTAGTGTGATTAAACATGACATTTTGACAGAACCAGGAAAAAGGGTCAATCTCAAACCATACAGAATACCAAAGGCTCACGGAGAAGCTATCAGAGCAGAGGGAAAATGTTAGATCTTAGAGTCATTGAGGAGTCACAAAGTGACTGGAGCAGTCCAGTTGTGCTGGTACCAAAGCCTGATAATACAGTCCGGTTTTGTAATGATTATCGCAAACTGAATGCTATTTCTAAGTTTGATGCATACCCCATGCCTAGAGTTGATGAGCTAGTGGAACGACTTGGGAGAGCTCGGTACCTCACTACACTAGATTTAACCAAAAGTTATTGGCAAGTACCACTCACAGAGCGAGCAAAAGAAAAGACAGCATTTTCTACTCCTGATGGCCTATTTCAGTACAGAGTTTTGCCTTTTGGCTTGCATGGTGCCAAACCAGTGTTGGTAACACCTGATTTTTCTAAAGAATTTATTTTACAGAAAGATGCATCTGATGTAGGACTTGGTGCTGTTCTCTCTCAGGAAATTCAGGGTGAGGAGCACCCCATATTATATTTAAGCAGGAAGCTTAATCCCCAAGAAAGAAACTATTCCATTGTTGAGAAGGAGTGTCTGGCTATAAAGTGGGCAGTAGACACACTTAAATACTGTCTCTTGGGATGAAAATTCAGACTAGTGACAGACCATGCACCCCTTACTTGGATGAGCCAAAACAGGGAGAAAAATAGTAGAGTAACCCGCTGGTTCCTTAGCTTGCAACCCTGTAATTTCTTCATAGAGCATAGGGCTGGGTGAAAACAGGGAAATGCAGATGGTCTTTCGCGGATGCACTTTCTAATGTCCATGGTCACTCGACCCAATAGGTCTGAGCTGGGGGGGAGGATGTGTGACCGAAAGCAAGGAATTGTGCTGGAGGGAATCTATTTTGCAAGGTTCCTACTTTGTGTAATTAAAAGATTGATGATCTCAGCCATAGCGTCAGAGCCAATCGAGGGGAGACCAGCACGGCACGGGGGGGAAAGAGTGAGTAAAAACATTATTTTTAAACACACAAAGGCACACACATACACCATGACACACACACGTATCCTGACAGACACACACATACCATGACAGACACACACACACACACACCATGACACAGACAAACCATGATGCAGGCACACACACCATGACACAGACAGACACACACACCATGACACAGACAGACACACACACACTAAAAACCAAAGAAAAAAGTTACGTGCGCTTTCTCCTAAATCCCTATGTATATTTCAACAAATGGAGGTCATTTAGTTACTCCAATGGCCATTGGAGGGAATGCACATTGTAGTAAATAAATTACATAGATTATTATTATTATTATTATTGGTATTTATATAGCATCAGCTTATTCCACAGCGCTTTACAATAAAAGGGGAATTTACCAAATGAGACAATAACAAAATGTAACAGGAACAATAGGTAGTTGAGGATCCTGCTCACAGAGCTTACAGTCTAAAGGTAGAACAATGTTGACATTTTTTTTATTGCATATGTTTTTTGGTGTAAGTATCAAAGTTAACTTTTTTTGTAAATATTTGTTTATTTTGAGGTCCTCCCGTCATTTATTTATTTATGTTTTAATGAGTGAAATATAACATAGAACAGCATAGTACACGACACACAGGTCTGTATCAATTAAGTGTGAAACCATGGAACTCGCAGGTTCTGTGAACATTTAAGCAACATGTGAGACATGCAGGTCTCAATTGCTATTGGGTTAGTTATAGGCAAGTTGATTACTAGTTAGTGGACATTTGAATTACTGTCTAACATCAGAAAAACAGTGTTTCAATAACTGTGCTTGTGCGAGGTCGCTACCTCGGTGACCAGTTGGACGCCCGTCCATGTGGTGTTGGTATATGTCTCTCCCACCATGAGGTTGGACCAATTTCTTAATCACCAGTGGCCACTACCAAGAGGCACGTCCCTTAAAGGGGCACCCTGCGTGGAGGCCCAGGGGGGTGAGGAGTATCTGAAGAAAAGGGGGGAAGAAGGGTAGGAAGGAAAATAGAAGGAAAGTTTTGCTCTCAGTAAGTTGTGTCGTGAAGGATGATCTACTTTTTAATTTGCCTTCTTCTAGATATATATATATAGTTAGATCTTAGAAGTCAATATATGCTTTATTGATTGTAGAAGTGAAATGTAAATTGTAATCATTTTGATTAATAAGATCTATGAAAGAACATAAAGTATCCTTCTCGCCTTCCCATATAAGTGAAACATCATTGTAGCGAACTTTGTTCCCATGGCGATGCCACACAGTCTTCATGGGAATCCTAGAATCCTAGTCAACAAAAAATAGGCACATTTAATTAAAAAAATGAATTTGTGTTAACATTTCCTTTATAGCCTCCAAGCTTTTCTTAGAATATTAGAAAATATAGAGGTAACAACTGCCATTACTATTGTGTAGTGATGTCCCGAACGGTTCGCTGGCGAATAGTTCCTGGCGAACATAGTGTGTTCGCGTTCGCCACGGATGGCGAACATATGCGATGTTCGGTCCGCCCTCTATTCATCATCATTGAGTAAACTTTGACCCTGTACCTCACAGTCAGCAGACACATTCCAGCCAATCAGCAGCATACCCTCCCTCCCAGACCATCCCAGCTCCTAGACAGCATACAATTTAGATTAATTCTGAAGCTGCATTCATTTAATTTTTTTGTATTTTTTTTGTGTTTGTGTTTATTATACATTATCCTCCATAGCCAGTAACCTGTGTTTATTATACATTATCCCCCATAGCCAGTAACCTGTGTTTATTATACATTATCCCCCCATAGCCAGTAACCTGTGTTTATTATACATTATCCTCCCAGAGCCAGTAACCTGTGTTTATTATACATTATCCCCCCATAGCCAGTAACCTGTCCTTATTATACATTATCTGCCCACTAGCCAGTAACCTGTGTTTATTATACATTATCCTCCCATAGCCAGTAACCCGTGTTTATTATACATTATCCCCCCACAACCAGTAACCTGTGTTTATTATACATTATCCCCCCACAACCAGTAACCTGTGTTTATTATACATTATCCCCCCACAACCAGTAACTGTGTTTATTATACATTATCCCCCCACAACCAGTAACCTGTGTTTATTATACATTATCCCCCATAGCCAGTAACCTGTGTTTATTATACATTATCCCCCCATAGCCAGTAACCTGTGTTTATTATACATTATCCCCCCATAGCCAGTAACCTGTGTTTATTATACATTATCCTCCCATAGCCAGTAACCTGTGTTTATTATACATTATCCTCCATAGCCAGTAACCTGTCCTTATTATACATTATCTCCCCACTAGCCAGTAACGTGTGTTTATTATACATTATACTCCCATAGCCAGTAACCTGTGTTTATTATACATTATCCTCCCATAGCCAGTAACCTGTGTTTATTATACATTATCTCCCCCATAGCCAGTAACCTGTGTTTATTATACATTATCCCCCCACAACCAGTAACCTGTGTTTATTATACATTATCCCCCCACAACCAGTAACCTGTGTTTATTATACATTATCCCCCCACAACCAGTAACCTGTGTTTATTATACATTATCCCCCACAACCAATAACTTGTGTTTATTATACATTATCCCCCCACAACCAGTAACCTGTGTTTATTATACAGTATCCCCCCATAGCCAGTAACCTGTATTTATTATACATTATCCTCCCCATAGCCAGTAACCTGTGTTTATTATACATTATCCCCCCATAGCCAGTAACCCGTGTTTATTATACATTATCCTCCCATAGCCAGTAACCTGTGTTTATTATACATTATCCCTCCATAGCCAGTAACCTGTGTTTATTATACATTATCCTCCCCATAGCCAGTAACCTGTGTTTATTATACATTATCCCGCCATAGCCAGTAACCTGTGTTTATTATACATTATCCCTCCCATAGCCAGTAACCTGTGTTTATTATACATTATCCCCCCATAGCCAGTAACCTGTGCTTATTATACATTATCCTCCCATAGCCAGTAACCTGTGTTTATTATACATTATCCCCTATAGTCATTTATTGTTGGACCTAGGCAGCATGATGTCTTAGGCCGGCCCAGAGAGTGAGTGAGTGAATAATATAATATATATGTTCAGAAACATATTAGTAATTAGTGATGTCGCGAACCCGAAATTTTCAGTTCGCGAACGGCGAACGGGATCTTCCGCAAACGTTCGCGAACCGGCGAACCGGGCGAACCGCCATTGACTTCAATGGGCAGGCGAACTTTAAAACCCACAGGGACTCTCTCTGGCCACAAAAGTGATGGAAAAGTTGTTTCAAGGGGACTAACACCTTGACTGTGGCATGCCGGAGGGGGATCCATGGCAAAACTCCAATGGAAAATTACACAGTTGATGCAGAGTCTGGTTTTAATCCATAAAGGGCAAAAATCAACCTAACATTCCTAAATCGCAATGAATATGGATTGACACCTGACATATGACATATTGACACCTTGACGTATGGATTGACACCTGTCCTCAGAGCCCCTGATGCACACGGACACAGAGCAGAATAGGGACTGTTCCCCTTACATAGGGTCACTTGGCAGGTATGGATTGACACTGGTCCTCAAAGCCCCTGATACACAATGACACAGAGCAGAATAGAGACTGTTCCTCCTCCTCAAAGCCCCTGATACACACTGACAAAGAGCAGAATAGAGACTGTTCCCCCTACATAGGGTCACTTGGCAGATATGGATTGACACCTGTCCTCAAAGCCCCTCATACACACTGACACAGAGCAGAATAGAGACTGTTCCCCGTCCTTAGAGACCATGATACACACTGACAAAGAGCAGAATAGAGACTGTTCCCCGTCCTCAAAGCCCCTGATACACACTGACACAGAGCAGAATAGAGACCGTTCCCCGTCCTCAAAGCCCCTGATACACACTGACACAGAGCAGAATGGAGACTGTTCCCTGTCCTCAGAGACCATGATACACACTGACACGGAGCAGATTAGAGACTGTTCCCCGTCCTTAGAGACCATGATACACACTGACACAGAGCAGAATAGAGACTGTTCCCCGTCCTCAAAGCCCCTGATACACACTGACACAGAGCAGAATAGAGACTGTTCCCCGTCCTCAAAGCTCCTGATACACACTGACACAGAGCAGAATAGAGACTGTTCCCCGTCCTCAAAGCCCCTGATACACACTAACACAGAGCAGAATAGAGACTGTTCCCCGTCCTCAAAGCCCCTGATACACACTGACACAGAGCAGAATAGAGACTGTTCCCCGTCCTCAGAGACCATGATACACACTGACACAGAGCAGAATAGAGACTGTTCCCCGTCCTCAAAGCCCCTGATACACACTGACACAGAGCAGATAAGAGACTGTTCCCCGTCCTCAGAGACCATGATACACACTGACAAAGAGCAGAATAGAGACTGTTCCCCATCCTCAAAGCCCCTGATACACACTGACACAGAGCAGAATAGAGACTGTTCCCCGTCCTCAAAGCCCCTGATACACACTGACACAGAGCAGAATAGAGACTGTTCCCCGTCTTTAGAGACCATGATACACACTGACAAAGAGCAGAATAGACACTGTTCCCCGTCCTCAAAGACCCTGATACACACTGACAAAGAGCGGAATAGAGACTGTTCCCCGTCCTCAGAGACCATGATACACACTGACACAGAGCAGAATAGAGACTGTTCCCCGTCCTCAAAGCCCATTATACACAGTGACACAGAGCAGAATAGAGACTGTTCCCCGTCCTCAGAGACCATGATACACACTGACAAAGAGCAGAATAGAGACTGTTCCCCGTCCTCAAAGCCCCTGATACACACTGACACAGAGCAGAATAGAGACTGTTCCCCGTCCTCAAAGCCCCTGATACACACTGACACAGAGCAGAATAGAGACTGTTCCCCGTCCTCAGAGACCATGATACACACTGACAAAGAGCAGAATAGAGACTGTTCCCCGTCCTCAAAGCCCCTGATACACACTGACAAAGAGCGGAATAGAGACTGTTCCCCGTCCTCAGAGACCATGATACACACTGACAAAGAGCAGAATAGAGACTGTTCCCCGTCCTCAAAGCCCCTGATACACACTGACAAAGAGCGGAATAGAGACTGTTCCCCGTCCTCAGAGACCATGATACACACTGACACAGAGCAGAATAGAGACTGTTCCCCGTCCTCAAAGCCCATTATACACAGTGACACAGAGCAGAATAGAGACTGTTCCCCGTCCTCAGAGACCATGATACACACTGACAAAGAGCAGAATAGAGACTGTTCCCCGTCCTCAAAGCCCCTGATACACACTGACACAGAGCAGAATAGAGACTGTTCCCCGTCCTCAGAGACCATGATACACACTGACAAAAAGCAGAATAAAGACTGTTCCCCATCCTCAAAGCCCCTGATACACACTGACACAGAGCAGAATAGAGACTGTTCCCCGTCCTCAAAGCCCCTGATACACACTGACACAGAGCAGAATAGAGACTGTTCCCCGTCCTCAGAGACCATGATACACACTGACAAAGAGCAGAATAGAGACTGTTCCCCGTCCTCAAAGCCCCTGATACACACTGACAAAGAGCGGAATAGAGACTGTTCCCCGTCCTCAGAGACCATGATACACACTGACAAAGAGCAGAATAGAGACTGTTCCCCGTCCTCAAAGCCCCTGATACACACTGACACAGAGCAGAATAGAGACTGTTCCCCATCCTCAAAGCCCCTGATACACACTGACACAGAGCAGAATAGAGACTGTTCCCCGTCCTCAAAGCCCCTGATACACACTGACACAGAGCAGAATAGAGACTGTTCCCCGTCTTTAGAGACCATGATACACACTGACAAAGAGCAGAATAGAGACTGTTCCCCGTCTTTAGAGACCATGATACACACTGACAAAGAGCAGAATAGACACTGTTCCCCGTCCTCAAAGACCCTGATACACACTGACAAAGAGCGGAATAGAGACTGTTCCCCGTCCTCAGAGACCATGATACACACTGACAAAGAGCAGAATAGAGACTGTTCCCCGTCCTCAAGTCCCCTGATACACACTGACACAGAGCAGAATAGAGACTGTTCCCCGTCCTCAAAGCCCCTTATACACAGTGACACAGAGCAGAATAGAGACTGTTCCCCGTCCTCAGAGACCATGATACACACTGACAAAGAGCAGAATAGAGACTGTTCCCCGTCCTCAAAGCCCCTGATACACACTGACACAGAGCAGAATAGAGACTGTTCACCGTCCTCAAAGCCCCTGATACACACTGACACAGAGCAGAATAGAGACTGTTCCCCATCCTCAGAGACCATGATACACACTGACAAAGAGCAGAATAGAGACTGTTCCCCGTCCTCAAAGCCCCTGATACACACTGACAAAGAGCGGAATAGAGACTGTTCCCCGTCCTCAGAGACCATGATACACACTGACAAAGAGCAGAATAGAGACTGTTCCCCGTCCTTAAAGCCCCTGATACACACTGACACAGAGCAGAATAGAGACTGTTCCCCGTCCTCAAAGCCCCTGATACACACTGACAAAGAGCAGAATAGAGACTGTTCCCCCCTACATAGGGTCACTTGGCAGATACGGATTGACACCTGTCCTCAAAGCCCCTGATACACACTGACACAGAGCAGAATAGAGACTGTTCCCCATCCTCAAAGCCCCTGATACACACTGACACAGAGCAGAATAGAGACTGTTCCCCGTCCTCAAAGCCCTGATACACACTGACACAGAGAAGAATAGAGACTGTTCCCAGTCCTCAGAGACCATGACACACGCCTGATCCAGCACTCTTCGCAGGGCACGCTCCAGGAAGAAAACAAATGGTATGATGTCGCTGATGGTGCCTTCGGTGCGACTGACTAGGTTTGTCACCTCCTCAAAAGGACGCATGAGCCTACAGGCATTGCGCATGAGCGTCCAGTAACGTGGCAAAAAAATTCCCAGCTCCCCCGAGGCTGTCCTAGCACCCCGTTCATACAAATATTCATTAACAGCTTTTTCATGTTGGAGCAGGCGGTCGAACATTAGGAGTGTTGAATTCCAACGTGTCGGGCTGTCGCAAATCAAGCGCCTCACTGGCATGCTGTTTCGCCGCTGGATATCGCAAAGTGAGCCATGGCCGTGTTGGAACGCCTGAAATGGCCACACACCTTCCTGGCCTGCTTCAGGACGTCCTGTAAGCCTGTGTACTTATGCACAAAGCGTTGTACGATCAGATTACACACATGTGCCATGCATGGCACACGTGTCAACGTGCCCAACTTCAATGCCGCTAACAGATTTTTTCCGTTGTCACAAACCATTTTGCCGATATCCAGTTGCTGCGGAGTCAGCCACTTTTCCACCTGTGCGTTTAGGGTGGACAGGAGTGCTTGTCCGGTGTGACTCTCTGCTTTTAAGCAAGTCAAACCCAAGACGGCGTGACACTGCCGTATCCGGGATGTGGAATAGTACCTGGGGAGCTGGGGGGGTGCCGTTGATGTGGAGCAAGACGCAGCAGCAGAAGAGGACTCAGCCGAGGAGGTTATGGAAGAGGATGGAGTAGGAGGAGTAGAGGAGGTGGCAGCAGGCCTGCCTGCAAGTCGTGGCGGTGTCACCAACTCCTCTGCAGAGCCATGCATTCCATGCTTGGCAGTAGTCAGCAGGTTTACCCAATGCGCAGTGTAGGTGATATACCTGCCCTGACCATGCTTTGCAGACCAGGTATCAGTGGTCAGATGGACCCTTGCCCCAACACTGTGTGCCAGACATGCCATTACTTCCTTTTGCACAATCGAGTACAGGTTGGGGATTGGCTTTTGTGAAAAGAAATTTCTGCCGGGTACCTTCCACTGCGGTGTCCCAATAGCTAAAAATTTTTGAACGCCTCAGACTCCACCAGCTTGTATGGTAAAAGCTGGCGGGCTAATAGTTCGGACAAGCCAGCTGTCAGACGCTGGGCAAGGGGGTGACTTTCTGACATTGGCTTTTTATGCTCAAACATGTCCTTGACACATGACTGTGGGCAGATGAGCGGGAACTGCTCAAGGCGGGAGACGGAGTGGCGGATGGTTGAGAGGGGGCAAGGAGGACAGCAGTGGTTGACGTGGCTGAAGATGCTGGACCAGGAGGAGGATGGCGGCTTAGAGTAGGCGTGCTGCTTGTACTCATGTGTTGATCCCATAGGCGTTTGTGATGTGAGATCATGTGCCTACGCAAAACAGTTGTACCTAGGTGGGTGTTGGACTTCCCACGACTCAGTTTCTTTTGGCACAGGTTGCAAATGGCATCGCTGTTGTCAGAGGCAGACACACAAAAAAAATTCCACATTGCTGAGCTCTGCAATGACGGCATTCTGGTGGTGGACACAGCATGCGTTGATTGGCGTGCTGTCGGGCTGACCCCGGGTGCCGATGCATGCTGTCTGACTGTGCCACTAGCTCCTTGCGACGACCTCCCCCTGCTTCCAACTCGTCTCCTCCTCCTCTCTGTCTCCCCATCTGAACTTTCGCCCTGTTCTTCTTCTTGCCAAGCGGCACCCACATGACATCCATGGACGCATCGTCATCATCAACCGCTTCACTTGTATCTGACAACTCAGCAAAGGAAGCAGCAGTGGGTACAACATCATCATCATCACACCGTACGTCCATTTGTGTAATGCTGCCTGCCTGAGACATATCCCTGTTATCTACATCCTCTGGCAATAATGGTTGCGCATCACTCATTTCTTCAAACGGATGTGTGAATAACTCCTCTGACATACCAAGTAAAGCGGCTGTGGTGCTAGTTTTGGTGGTGGCGGCAGGCGGGTGAGTGGTATCTTGAGAGGTGCCTGAAGCTAAGCTGGAGGAGGATGGTGCGTCAAGGTTCCGAGCGGAAACTGTAGAAGATTGGGTGTCCTGTGTTAGCCAGTCAACTATGTCCTCAGAACTTTTAAAGTTCAGGGTACGTGGCCTCTGAAAACTGGGCATTATTCTAGGGCCAAAGGGAATCACAGCACCACGACCACGATGGCCCCCTCTGCCTGTCACTTTTTGGGGGATTAGTGGTACTATGCGTGCAAGCTACTGTGAGACCAGATATGAGTGGCAATGTGCAATGGCAGGGGTCTGCAGAGCACATGCTGAAGGCCTGACACACCCGCTTTAAGGACACTGACTGCTATTAGCTTACACTGGAAAACTTTTTTTCTTTGTAAAAGCACGCTACAGAGACACCAGATATGAGTGGCAACTGTCAAAGTACACTGGCAGGGGTCTGCAGGGCACACGCTGAAAGCCTGAAACACCCGCTTTAAGGACACTGACTGCTATTAGCTTACACTGGAAAACGTTTATTCTTTGTAAAAGCACGCTACAGAGACACCAGATATGAGTGGCAACTGTCAAAGTCCACTGGCAGGGGTCTGCAGGGCACACGCTGAAGGAAGGACTGAAACACCCGCTTTAAGGACACTGACTGCTTTTAGCTTACACTGGAAAACTTTTATTCTCTGTAAAAGCACGCTATAGAGACACCAGATATGAGTGGCAACTGTCAAAATCCACTGGCAGGGGTCTGCAGGGCACACGCTGAAGGCCTGAAACACTCACTTTAAGGATACTGACTGCTATTAGCTTACACTGGAAAACTTTTATTCTTTGTAAAAGCACGCTACAGAGACACCAGATATGAGTGGCAACTGTCAAAGTCCACTGGCAGGGGTCTGCAGGGCACACGCTGAAGGAAGGCCTGAAGCACCCGCTTTAAGGACACTGACTGCTATTAGCTTACACTGGAAAACTTTTTTTTCTTTGTAAAAGCACGCTACAGAGACACCAGATATGAGTGGCAACTGTCCAAGTCCACTGGCAGGGGTCTGCAGGGCCACGCTGAAGGCCTGAAACACCCGCTTTAAGGACACTGACTGCTATTAGCTTACACTGGAAAACTTTTTTTTCTTTGTAAAAGCACGCTACAGAGACACCAGATATGAGTGGCAACTGTCCAAGTCCACTGGCAGGGGTCTGCAGGGCACACGCTGAAGGCCTGAAACACCCGCTTTAAGGACACTGACTGATATTAGCTTACACTGGATAACTTTTATTCTTTGTAAAAGCACGCTACAGAGACACCAGATATGAGTGGCAACTGTCAAAGTACACTGGCAGGGGTCTGCAGGGCACACGCTCAAGGAAGGCCTGACACACTCGCTTTAAGGACACTGACTGCTATTAGCTTACACTGGAAAACTTTTTTTCTTTGTAAAAGCACGCTATAGAGACACCAGATATGAGTGGCAACTGTCAAAGTACACTGGCAGGGGTCTGCAGGGCACACGCTGAAGGCCTGAAACACTCGCTTTAAGGATACTGACTGCTATTAGCTTACACTGGAAAACTTTTATTCTTTGTAAAAGCACGCTACAGAGACACCAGATATGAGTGGCAACTGTCAAAGTCCACTAGCAGGGGTCTGCTGGGCACACGCTGAAGGAAGGCCTGAAACACCCGCTTTAAGGACACTGACTGCTATTAGCTTACACTGGAAAACTTTTTTTTCTTTGTAAAAGCACGCTACAGAGACACCAGATATGAGTGGCAACTGTCCAAGTCCACTGGCAGGGGTCTGCAGGGCACACGCTGAAGGCCTGAAACACCCGCTTTAAGGACACTGACTGCTATTAGCTTACACTGGAAAACTTTTTTTTCTTTGTAAAAGCACGCTACAGAGACACCAGATATGAGTGGCAACTGTCAAAGTCCACTAGCAGGGGTCTGCAGGGCACACGCTGAAGGAAGGCCTGAAACACCCGCTTTAAGGACACTGACTGCTATTAGCTTACACTGGAAAACTTTTTTTTCTTTGTAAAAGCACGCTACAGAGACACCAGATATGAGTGGCAACTGTCAAAGTCCACTGGCAGGGGTCTGCAGGGCCACGCTGAAGGCCTGAAACACCCGCTTTAAGGACACTGACTGCTATTAGCTTACACTGGAAAACTTTTTTTTCTTTGTAAAAGCACGCTACAGAGACACCAGATATGAGTGGCAACTGTCCAAGTCCACTGGCAGGGGTCTGCAGGGCACACGCTGAAGGCCTGAAACACCCGCTTTAAGGACACTGACTGATATTAGCTTACACTGGATAACTTTTATTCTTTGTAAAAGCACGCTACAGAGACACCAGATATGAGTGGCAACTGTCAAAGTACACTGGCAGGGGTCTGCAGGGCACACGCTCAAGGAAGGCCTGACACACTCGCTTTAAGGACACTGACTGCTATTAGCTTACACTGGAAAACTTTTTTTCTTTGTAAAAGCACGCTATAGAGACACCAGATATGAGTGGCAACTGTCAAAGTACACTGGCAGGGGTCTGCAGGGCACACGCTGAAGGCCTGAAACACTCGCTTTAAGGATACTGACTGCTATTAGCTTACACTGGAAAACTTTTATTCTTTGTAAAAGCACGCTACAGAGACACCAGATATGAGTGGCAACTGTCAAAGTCCACTAGCAGGGGTCTGCTGGGCACACGCTGAAGGAAGGCCTGAAACACCCGCTTTAAGGACACTGACTGCTATTAGCTTACACTGGAAAACTTTTTTTTCTTTGTAAAAGCACGCTACAGAGACACCAGATATGAGTGGCAACTGTCCAAGTCCACTGGCAGGGGTCTGCAGGGCACACGCTGAAGGCCTGAAACACCCGCTTTAAGGACACTGACTGCTATTAGCTTACACTGGAAAACTTTTTTTTCTTTGTAAAAGCACGCTACAGAGACACCAGATATGAGTGGCAACTGTCAAAGTCCACTAGCAGGGGTCTGCAGGGCACACGCTGAAGGAAGGCCTGAAACACCCGCTTTAAGGACACTGACTGCTATTAGCTTACACTGGAAAACTTTTTTTTCTTTGTAAAAGCACGCTACAGAGACACCAGATATGAGTGGCAACTGTCAAAGTCCACTGGCAGGGGTCTGCAGGGCCACGCTGAAGGCCTGAAACACCCGCTTTAAGGACACTGACTGCTATTAGCTTACACTGGAAAACTTTTTTTTCTTTGTAAAAGCACGCTACAGAGACACCAGATATGAGTGGCAACTGTCCAAGTCCACTGGCAGGGGTCTGCAGGGCACACGCTGAAGGCCTGAAACACCCGCTTTAAGGACACTGACTGCTATTAGCTTACACTGGAAAACTTTTTTTTCTTTGTAAAAGCACGCTACAGAGACACCAGATATGAGTGGCAACTGTCCAAGTCCACTGGCAGGGGTCTGCAGGGCCACGCTGAAGGCCTGAAACACCCGCTTTAAGGACACTGACTGCTATTAGCTTACACTGGAAAACTTTTTTTTCTTTGTAAAAGCACGCTACAGAGACACCAGATATGAGTGGCAACTGTCAAAGTCCACTAGCAGGGGTCTGCAGGGCACACGCTGAAGGAAGGCCTGAAACACCCGCTTTAAGGACACTGACTGCTATTAGCTTACACTGGAAAACTTTTTTTCTTTGTAAAAGCACGCTACAGAGACACCAGATATGAGTGGCAACTGTCAAAGTCCACTGGCAGGGGTCTGCAGGGCCACGCTGAAGGCCTGAAACACCCGCTTTAAGGACACTGACTGCTATTAGCTTACACTGGAAAACTTTTTTTTCTTTGTAAAAGCACGCTACAGAGACACCAGATATGAGTGGCAACTGTCCAAGTCCACTGGCAGGGGTCTGCAGGGCACACGCTGAAGGCCTGAAACACCCGCTTTAAGGACACTGACTGATATTAGCTTACACTGGATAACTTTTATTCTTTGTAAAAGCACGCTACAGAGACACCAGATATGAGTGGCAACTGTCAAAGTACACTGGCAGGGGTCTGCAGAGCACACGCTCAAGGAAGGCCTGACACACTCGCTTTAAGGACACTGACTGCTATTAGCTTACACTGGAAAACTTTTTTTCTTTGTAAAAGCACGCTATAGAGACACCAGATATGAGTGGCAACTGTCAAAGTACACTGGCAGGGGTCTGCAGGGCACACGCTGAAGGCCTGAAACACCCGCTTTAAGGACACTGACTGCTATTAGCTTACACTGGAAAACTTTTTTTCTTCGTAAATGCACGCTACAGAGACACCAGATATGAGTGGCATGGCTTGACGCCGGAGCTAAGAAACCGATAACGAGCAGAAACTAAGCGGTACACTGAGCACTAACAACCTACACAGCTAGGAGACAGGTGCCACAATGTCCCAACGCCAAAAAACGAAAACGAAAAAATTCTTCCTCACAAAGAACGCGGCTTCCAAGCACAGAGAAGATCTGGAGCCTGCACAAGATGGCGGCGGCCACAGCAAGCGGGAACACTCCCTCTCACCACAGGCATCTCCAACCCATAAGCCAGGTGAGCAGCCTATTACAATGGAGGGCATCCGTGCACTCATGGCAGAATTCTCTGAATCTTTACAACATAATATACAAAAGCAGATTCAGTCTCTGACAACTGAACTCCGCAAAGAAATACAAGAAATAGGTAACCGCACGTCCCAGATTGAAACAAAGATGGACGAATATGCTGGGGCACACAACAGCCTAGCAGACAAACTCCAAGAAATGGATGACACCCTGGAAGCACATAGGCTAAAAATAGCAGACATGGAGGACAGGTCTAGGAGGAATAATCTTAGATTCAGGGAAATCCCAGAAACCGTACAAAACGCTAACTTACATGATTACCTCCTCGACATGTTCCACAAACTCACGCCTGAAATCCATCCAGACCAACTCATCATAGACAGAGCCCATAGACTACGCAGGCCAAAACACCTGCCACCGACCGCTGCGAGAGACGTGATTGCGAGAATACACTTCTTTCACGCAAAAGAGAGAATAATAAAAGCCAGCAGAAATGCAGACATGCCAGGGAAATACGGGGCCATAAAAATCTTCGCAGACCTCTCGGCAGACACCCTGCACTTCAGAAAATCTATGTCGGGAATAACTTCTATCCTGAGAGAACAGAACATAATCTACCGCTGGGGTTATCCGGCCAAACTCCTGGTCTCCTACCAAGATGGAATACACGCCATTAACAACGCAGCGCAAGGCCTCCAGCGACTGAAGGACTGGGGTCTCCCAGTCCCATCAACGGACCCATCCCAAGCGGCCACAGTTCCGCGGATGACACCGGAATGGGCGACCCGCTAAGACCACGGAACCTGTGCAATGACACGTAATTATGAACTGTACACTACATACACTATGTTATTGTCTTTCCAAGTTAGTCCACCATGGGCTGCCAAGTTTGCCCAGTTCAAATTGCGGAGAGATCTCCCCAGAGACATTTACATGGACATTGCTAAACTCACAGAATGCAGCGTTATTCGCTGGCTAGACCCCGGCACTGCCCAATTAGTGCTAACGAATAACTAGGAAATGTACCCATAACGAGATACCGCATAATGTTTTCACATTACTACACTTGTATAATATGGCATATTTATTGGTTGTTCCATAGACGAGACACAACCGCTCGAGGTTTTAAGGTGACTGACACTACACAATAGTCAGTATTACCACCACCCCCCCACACCTCGCGTCTGCCCACCAGGCAGCGAGCTACGGCACCACATTTGGGTACGAGACCCACAAGTTAACCTCCACTATTCCTGTTCCCCCCCGCGACCCACACCCCTACCAACCAGTCACGTACCTTCATTACAAACTGGAATAAATTTTCACCTGCACAGGCCGAAGTACCAAGACATTAAACAACCGCACCCGCCAGGAGACTCCCTGGAGCCACCGATAGCGATCCCCACCTTATTACCACCCTAACATGAAATTGTTGACATATAATGTAAAGGGGCTTAACTCCCCGAGTAAACGTAGATTATTGCTACAAGAACTGAAAGACCATTCGATAGACCTCGCTTGTATACAAGAGACACACTTTAAGAAACACAAAACCCCTGAAATTTTCACTAAACTATTTCCAAACCAATACCATGCCCTTTCCGAAAATAAAACGAAAGGAACCTCCATACTAATACACAAAGATGTGGCATTCCAGGAACAGACATGTTCCATCGACTCCCAAGGTAGATACATAATACTAGTGGGTCTTTTCAACAACATACAATACACCCTAGTATCAGCATACTTCCCTAACATGGGAGCAGAACGCTATCTTAAACATCTCCTCCAAGAAATAGATAAACACAGGCAGGGAGGACTAGTGTTGTGTGGGGACTTTAACTTTTTTACATCCCCCGACATAGACACCTCAGCACTCCCCAAAGAGGTGAGAAAAAAGAACATGACGGCCACAGGTAAGGCACTAGCTAAAATACTGGCAAGACACAACTTGTATGATAGCTGGAGGGTGCTACACCCGAGTGAGAGGGACTACTCTTTCCATTCGACAGTGCATAACACGTATACCCGTATAGATACCTATTATGTTGACCAACCCACCCTGGCACAGGTCTCTACCTGTACCATTGGTGAAATAACCTGGTCCGACCATAGCCCAGTATATATGGTATTGCACGATTCCTTCCAATTTAAGGGTAGGGGCCAATGGAGATTGAACGAATCTCTGTTACAGGACCAATCGTTCGTAGAACACACGAAGACCGATCTCACAGAATTCTTCCGTACTAATGCGACCGGTGACATTTTAGACATGACAGTGTGGTCAGCACATAAGGCAGTGGTACGGGGCTTATTCATCAGACGCTCATCTTACCTCAAGAAACACAGACAAACGACCCTAATAGACTGCCAGAAACAATTGGCAATCCTCAACTCATTAAACAAAAGATCCCCCTCCCTAACCCTGGCGAACCAAATCCGGACCTTGTCCAATCAATTAACTGACCTACAAGCAGAGAAGACAGCTTATTTCCTCCACAAAATGAAGGCGACCTCATACCACCACAGCGGGAAGGCCACTAAATTTCTAGCCAACAGATTAAGGGACAAAATAACGACCTCTAAGATAACACACCTCCTAGGCCCGAATAATAGTAAAATATTAAACCCCCCAGATATCACCCAAGAATTTGCAAAATATTATGCGGGGCTATATAACCTGAAAGACCAATCGGGAGCCAACGCCCGGGATGGAAACTCCATTAGCGAGTACCTGGCCCGTCTCCCTCTACCCACCATAACACGAACCCAACTTTATGCCCTACTCCAGCCTATTGCCCTAGATGAAGTGCTCCGCACCATAAACCACCTCCCAATAGGGAAATCACTGGGGGCGGATGGTCTATAAAAAATTTGCGGAGATATTAGGTCCTTGGCTAGTAAAGATATTCCAGACAGCGACAAGCACAGGTGAGCTCCCCCCTGAAATGCTACTAGCAACAATAGTCACCTTGCCCAAAGCATGTAAAACCCCAGACCAGTGCAAAAATTTCAGACCTATCTCGCTCTTAAACACAGACGCCAAAATATACGCTAAGATACTGGCCTCCAGATTGGGAACAATATTACCATCACTCATACACGATGATCAGACTGGGTTTGTGTTGGGAAGACAAGGACTGGACAATACCCGAAAATTATCCCTCATCCTAGAGAGAATGAGGAGGTCGGGCCCAGGCGGACTGCTTTTAGCGCTTGACGCAGAAAAGGCGTTCGACCATCTGGGTTGGCCATTTCTCCGACAAGTATTGGAGAGGTACGGACTCCCACCCCAATTTATCAGACAAATATTTGCACTCTACTCTCACCCCGCGGCCCAAGTACTACAAACAGGATTTATGTCACACCCATTTGAGATCACAAATGGCACATGCCAGGGGTGTCCCCTGTCCCCTTTACGCTCTGTACTGGCCTTGGAACCCTTACTTACAGCACTTAGAACCCACCCAGAGATCAAAGGAGTCAATTGGCATGATCGCCAGATACACATAGGGGCGTTTGCGGACGACATATTACTATACGTCTCCTGCCCAGAGAGTTCCCTACCCCACATAATGCAACTCATCAAGGAATATGGGGAGATGTCCTACTACTACCTTAATACCACCAAGACCCAGGCGATGGGTCTCCGCCTAGACACACAAACGATCACTAATCTACGCCAACACTACCATTTTGAATGGAGGAAGAATAACCTAAAATACTTAGGTCTTACATTTACAAAAAACACGGCGGACATGTTCCCAACTAACTATAACAGGGTGTGGAGAGAATGCACAGAGGTGCTACGGGGCTGGGAACGACTCTTCCTGACATGGTCAGACCGCATAACAGCGATAAAAATGACCATTCTGCCCAAACTGCAATACGTTTTTAGGAACCTCCCTATGCGAGCACCACAAACATACTTTAAGGACATACAGGCTAAATTGATACAATTCATCTGGGGAAAAGGCCGAGCAAGAATCTCCCAAAATATATTAATGGCCCCGATTAAACAGGGAGGGATGGCATTCCCCCATATCAAATCATACCACCAGGCAGCAGTGCTCACCTCATTACTGAACCACATCACTAAAGAAAAACAGCCTCAATGGGTGAAGATGGAAACCGACACTATAGAACCCTTTCAAGTTTCCAACTTAATGTGGCTGAACAAAAAAACTAGACCAAGTACCCCAGACATGCCTACACAACTAGCCCTAGCCTTCCACACGTGGGACACACACAGAGCGAAATTTGACACTGGGCACCCCCTTTCCTTGGCAACTCCCCTAGAAGCCATAACCTACTGCATCCCGACGTTTCACGCTAAACCGTGGATAGCTAAAGGGGTCAGCCACCTATCACAGGTGTGTAAAGAGGGCAAGCTGATAGAATTCGCGAAACTTAGCTCAGACCACGATATCCCAAATACATCGTACTATTCTTATGTCCAACTTCAATCCTTCCTAAACAGGCAACCCAAAGAGAAGACCCAAATACGTTGCGGCCAAGGGAAGAGTGCCCTCTCAATATGAGAAAAGATAGGTATTGCAGGAAAACCCCCACCTAAATTCAAGCCATTCTCAGAATGCTACAAGCTTCTTCAACAATATCAACCTTTCCATAGCTCAACACAAGCTAAACAGTGGGAATCTGACCTAAATACGAGCATACCTGAAAGCAAATGGCACCACATTTCCTCCTCTGTGAGGAGATTGATCAAATCCGCCCCACTCTTAGAACAGCACCAGAAAACACTATACAGGTGGTACATGGTTCCAACGCGATTACATAAACTATACCCGAATACCTCTCAGACATGTTGGCGGTGTGCCCTAGAACAAGGTACAGTCATGCACATCTGGTGGAGATGCCCACGGTTAGTTAGGTTCTGGAAAGAAGTCCACAAACTTATAGTAGAGGTCACCACCGTTGACATTGATTTTGAACCCGCGACTTACCTGTTGCTCGATTTCTCCATGGTTGTCCCTCCCAAAGCAAAGAAACTGATATATCACATACTATTGACTGCGCAAAAACTGATAGCTAGGTCATGGAAAACCACCACAGCCCCCACTATCCCAAACCTCATTCAAGAGATAGACAAACAAATGTCCTATGAAATGCAATTTAATAAACTATCATCTCACGCACATAACTTTCAAGGGACGTGGGACTTATGGCGCGGATGGAGAGGGGACAGCCTGAACAAATAAAGAGACACAAAGTTAGGGGTAGATTAGGATGCGACACAAACCAGCCACTCTTCGTGGCAATAATCCAGTGTGCTGCCCTCATCCCCATATGAGTAAAAATTATTCGGGAAACACCGCAGGGATAGCTGTTCTCTAACCCAAAAATGGTAGACATGGGGCTGAGAAAGGCAAGAATGACACCCACAGGTTGAGGTCAATAGGTAGACATGTCCACGCTGGAGGTGTTGGTAGGGCATAGAACCAAAGTCCTTAACACTTCGGTATGTACATACCATGTATATGTTATGAAGAATGTATAAACCATTGTACTGTGACTGTGTAATTCCCCCCCCCCCCTCTTTCCTTCTGTATCCTACCCCAATCCCATGTTGCTGAAAAAATAATAAAATACAAATTGCAAAAAAAAAAAAGTACACTGGCAGGGTTCTGCCGGGCACACGCTGAAGGAAGACCTGACACACCCACTTTAAGGACACTGACTGCTATTAGCTTACACTGGAAAACTTTTTTTCTTTGTAAAAGCACGCTATAGAGACACCAGATATGAGTGGTGGCACTGACTGGGCAAATGGGCACAGTATCCACTGTGAGCCTGACACAGAAGCTGGCAGGCAACTAACTGCACTTCTTCAATCTATTACAGTGAAAAACTTTTTTTGGTTTTAAATGCAAGCTTAAGATATTGTGACACCAGCAGTGAGTGAGTGGTGGCACTGGGCAAATGGGCACAGTATGCACTGTGAGCCTGACACAGAAGCTGGCAGGCAGGCAACTGCAATTACATTACACAAAAAAAAAAAGCAGACTGATGTTCTAGCCCTAAAAAGGGCTTTTTGGGGTGCTGTTCTTACAGCAGAGATCAGATGAGTCCTTCAGGATTATAGTGGACACTGAATACCCTAGCCTAGCTATCAATTTCCCTATCTAATCAGCAGCAGCTACACTTTCCCTCCTCTCACTAAGCATGCAGATTCAGAATGAATCTAAAATGGATGCTGGGATGGAGGTGGGAGGGTGTGGAAGGGAGGGTCTGCTGCTGATTTGCTGGAATGTGTCTGCTGACCGTGAGGCACAGGGTCAAAGTTTGCTCAATGATGACGAATAGGGGGCGGATCGAACCGCCATGTGTTCGCCTGCGGCGGCGAACGCGAACACGCTATGTTCGCCAGGAACTATTCGCCAGCTAACAGTTCGGTACATCACTATTAGTAATATATGTAAATTGGGTTCATGCAAAGAGGGTGAAAAGGTATTAAAGAAAAACACACTTATTGCATCAAATTTACAAAGCCAAACTTTTAAAAGCTTTCCTCATTTCTTTCTCGGGATGAGGAATATATCGGTTGTAGACTGAGGATTTCCATCTGCCCAATCTTTTAATAATATGCACTGGAGTGTCAGTGTTGAAGGAGACTGAAGCTGCCCCTATTCTAAATGAAAGACCCGAGACATGGATACAACCCAATCTTAGGAGTAGTGTTCTGATGTAGAAGATGAATTTAGCTGTAGTCAGAGGGATTCAGTGAGAGTAGTGGTGAAATGTGTGTGGCATGACTGAGTGTGGGTAAGTAAGAGTCAAGTATTTTAACTGGGCACTAGTTCTAGGTGGGATAAAGTGGTATAGCGGATGGATGAGTAGTTCGTTCATGGTAGTTTGTGGTTCGTTTTAGAGGTTTGTAGAGAAAGTATATAGTGTTCATGATTTTTAGCGATATCCAATATTTTTAAGGTGGTCCCAGTGCCCAGAGCTTGCATTAAAAGAAACAAAAACTTTTTTGACTGTAATATAATAGCAGTCAGTTTCCTTAACACATGTTTGTTTCAGGGCCTGCCAGGGCACAGTGTCACACCAGTGCAACTCATATCTGGTGTAACAGTAGTGTACATTTAAGAAAAAAAAAAACTAGAAATTTGACTGTGAAATAATAGCAGTCAGTTTCCTTCACATGTGTGCGTTTCAGGGCCTGCCTGGTCACAGTGTCACACCAGTGCAACTCATATCTGGTGTAACAGTAATGTACATTTAAAAAAATAAAAATACAGGGGGCTTGTAGGATTCAATGATAAATTGAATCCTAAATGTTCCATACTTCAGAGGACAACATACCTCTTTCAATTATTATTTTTTACTGTCTTTTCCTAATACTTTTGTATAGTAGCAACCTCCCAGCAACCTGAAGAAATTTCCAATATTTTACCTTATCGCATTTTGAGCTATTAGTACTCATGAACTTCGTATTTGTGCCTGCAACTTCTTCAAGGAACAGCAAATATGAACTGGTTTAGAAATTCCTCTTTTAACCCCTTAAGAACACATGACATGTGTGACATATCATGATTCCCTTTTATTCCAGAAGTTTGGTCCTTAAGGGGTTAAAGATTTCTTTGTGTCCTATGAATTAGGTTTTATTATTATGCATATTTATTATTCTACAGTATGATTACAAATTAACATGTTCTTATTGTAAAAGGTCTACAAACATTACAATATGAAGATGAATTTTAGGTATTATTTAAAGTAAATAAAATATTGCTCATATGATAATTCATATTAATAAAACATTCATTAAAAATTAGATGATGGAGGGGGCGGAGCCAGCGCCTGAGCGAGAAAGTCGCAGCTTACAACAGCTCTGATACCGGGACCCGAAAAAATTCGTGTTTTAGCGCTAAAAACAAATTCCGGGACCAATTATTCGGACCCCCAGACCCCTTAAGTTATGGGGAAAAGGGCGAAGAAAAGCCAGGCTGATCCTAACTCCGGATCTCAAGATATTGCCAATTTTCTACGCCCGACTCAACGAAAAGAGCCCGCCAAGATGGCGCCGAGCGAGGCCTACGCCACGCACTCCTCGGATGAGGAGAGCCTGTCCGACTCTGCTTACGTTCCCGGCAGGGCACTACTCAAAGCCCCACAGTCGCACGAGCTCGAAGACACAGCTCCTGCCACAAAAGCAGACATAAAGACCCTGATGCTCAACATTAAAGCAATGTTCGACGCCGACATGGCGCATGTCCGCAGTGAGATCTCCGCGCTATCTGGCCGTGTGACAACGGCTGAGGAGTCCCTCAAGAGTACCAGGGTGGCACAATTGGCCACGGATGCATCGCTGGGGTCCCTCCAAAAGCAGTGTGCGACGCTGACGGCCCAGATGGCCGGCATGGAGGACAAGGCGAAGGCCAGAAACCTGCGAATCAGAGGGGTGCCCGAATCGGTCACAAGCATGGAATTGCTGCACTACTGCAGGAGGCTTGTGGCTACGCTGTTGGTCCCAAAGCAGGCCAAGCAAGTGGGATTGGATTCTTGCTTCCGATTACCTAAAGCGGCTAAAGCGCCGGAGGAAGCACCCAGGGACGTGCTGATCAAATTTATCCGGGACTCAGATCGAGGGGCTCTGATGGCCGCCGCTAAGGGCTCCCCAACGGTGACCTTTGAGGGGGATACCCTAACGTTCTATAGGGATCTCTCCAGGCAGACCCTCACGTGGCGTAGATCCCTCCGACAGGTTACTACACTGCTTCGGGAGAATTCCATTACGTATAAATGGGGGATTCACCAAAATTAGATGATAACCTGAACATGCTGAGAAATATATGTAGTGTCAGGATTCCTAAGGCTCAGATTAGATGATGATTGATGAAGGATGAGTAATAAATTTAAGGTTCCATGTCACTTCAATGAATAAAAGTAATATCTGGTAATGTAATAAAACCATTTTCTACAGTATTAATACAATAATAAAGCGACTTGTAAAAAACTATTTTCAATATCACTGAAGCATTGGTGTTGGCCAGAGTCAAAATGTTGTGTTGGTTCACACTAATTGCATTGTATGACTGCTAATGACTGATACCATGAAATAACTCTGAAATAAAAACCCAAATAATACAATCAGATACAGGAAAAGTATTGGCCAAGAGCATAGGCCACATCTTTATTAAACCCATACTGAATGTTCCAGCATATATGACTATTGCATCAGCTGTTGTTTATTAGAAGCCGCAGATAGTTCACCCCCAATAACAGTTAAGAGCTCATGTCATCCTTACTCCACAGGAACAAACACGTCTCTCCATTGTGTCAGTAGGGTGCCGTGTTTGGGGCTGCATAAGCACTGACTGGTCAAAGTGCCCAAAATGACTCATGTCCACTACCAAAAGTTCTTTCAACTAGGATTAACATCAGTTTGCTGCATATCGCCTACCAGTTTAGACTGCCTACTCTGCCGATGACCGTCTCCTGTCCATTGCTCGCACCCATACTGCTAACTTGCGCTTGCAAGACTTCTCATGGGCGGCTCCTTTTTTCTTTGGAACAGCCTGTCACCATTAAACTCTCTCTTAGACTTCATATGTTTAAAAAGGTCCCACAAAACCATCTTTTCAGGAAAGTTTGTGGCCTCCCAGAGTAACCTCTATCTCACATACCTGTATCTTGCTCTCTCCTAAAGGGCAGCACTCCACTTTGTTTGGTTGCTATCCCCATCAATGCCTGTCCTATTGTGTTTTATATCCCATCTCCTCTAGACTGTAAGGTCTTTTGAGCAGGGTCCTCATCAACCTACTGTCCTCTAACATTTTGTTATTTATTGTAAAATTTTCCCCACTTATAATATTGTTAAACACTGCAGAATATGCTGGCGCTTTATAAATGTCAAAAATAATAATAATAATAATATAGTTTTGGAGTGTTCATTTAAATGGCTTTAACCCCTTAAGGACACAGCTTCAGAAGCTGGATATTTTGCTGTTTGTGTACAGCCGCAATTTGTATCTCCCTCATTTATTGCACCAACAAATATTATACACCATTTTTTTAGAGGACAAAAACGGCTTTAATTTGATGTGACATTTCTCATTTCTTAACATTTTTTGAAAAAAAAAATTGTGCTCACATTTCTGGCAATAATAACATGTGCATAATATGTCCATCTTAATTGATTAATAGACTACATAATATGTGTAGGATTTCAGTTTATTCTGAATGTTACAGGTCACAATATACAAGGCCTAAAATAAAATTTAAATTTGTAAAAAGATTTTAGAAGTTGGTATGTTTGTCTTGTAAGTTTAGTAGCCATCACAAAAAATAAAATTGGCACACAAAAGTATATATTTATATAAAGTAGACATCACAGGCTAGTTACCTAAGGTTATTTTGACACTTTTTTTGCATAGCCATTTCATGTTTTTTGACATACACACATATCACAAGGTTTTTGTAATGTGTATTTCGTAAAGCTAATGTGTGCTATTCCTGTACAAAACTCCATATTGGTTTTAGCTAGATCTGCTGAGTACAATGATACTCCCAATGTATGCATTTGCTACTATTCTGTGAAGCTACAATACCATATGAGAGACCAGGCTATTTCAGTTTCTATTGTTAGAATTTTCATAGATGGATTTAATGAGCCTATGTCTGATTTTTTGGCATTATAACAGTTTGACTGTTCAAATAACCCTACAAATGCCTTTCATTTGAGAAAGCAGAAACTCCTCTTAACTTGCCCACATGTTTTCACCAATGTATGTCAAAGTTTGTGGTGAGAAATAAAATGGCATTCTTTACAGACATGCATTTCGTACATTTGATTTGTGCCACTGTTGTAAAACCCTCCCAATTATACTCAGTTACATCTTCTGAGTAAAACAACATGCCCAATGTATGACTTAGACACTATTTTGTGAAGTTACAGTGCTATAAAAAACATGTGACAATTTCTGGTTTTTAACCGTGAATTCCAGCTTATTCCAACTGCCCCACAAAGGCATACCATTTCTTAAAGAAGACACCCTAAGGTGTTTCAAACTGCATATTTTGAACATTAGAGTGGGATTATGTTTTAGCTAGCTTGTACTAAGTGTAGGAGTAATAAGTATTTTTACCTTTTTTCAAACTAGTTTTTTTTACTTTTTACATGTTAAAACTTCTATCTTCTAAAAACTTTTTTACTGTTAACCCCTAACTTGCCTAACAGTAAACCCCCCAATTTCCCCACTAACTTCTAACCACCCTAGCTAAATAAATAAATAAAATATTTAAGTAACTAATTAAATACATTTTAAAAAGGCAGTGATTAAATGCCAAAAAGGGGTTACATTTTATTGGAAAAGGGTGAGGGGGTGGGAGTTTTTCACTAACATGTTTTTCTTACAGTGAAAAATGGGTCAGCACTGATCCATCTCCCTGCACTTCACACTGAACATGGAAATGCAGGGAGGTAGGTCAGCAGTCTCTGTAGCACATGTGCAGGGAGAATATGAGAATTTCTAAAAAAAAAAATGTAGTTCTACGTGACATTTTAACTGTGAATGTCAAAATACTGTTTGCTTTTACTGCAGTAACATACACATATTTGTATGCAGCGATGTCTCACGTGTAAATCAGTACCCCTTGTGTACAGGTTTTATGGTGTTTTGGGAAGTTACAGGGTCAAATATAGCGTGTTACATATTTCATTTTTTTCACATTGAAATTCACCAGATTGGTTACGTTGCCTTTGAGACCATATGGTAGCCCAGGAATAAGAATTACCCCCATGATGGCATACCATTTGCAAAAGTAGACAACCCAAGGTATTGCAAATTGAGTATGCCCAGTATTTTTTAGTAGCCACTTGGTCACAAACACTGGCCAAAGTTAGTGTTAAAATTTTGAAAATGCAAAAAACTAATTTGAACGCAAATTTGGGCCAGTGTTTGTGACTAAGTGGCTACTAAAAAAAACTGAACATACCTTATTTTCAATACCCTGGGTTGTCTACTATTGCAAATGGTATGCCATCATGGGGGTAATTTTCATTCCTGGGCTACCGTACGGTCTCAAAGGCAACCTGGCGGATTTTAATGTGAAAAAACTGAAACGCAAGCCTTATATTTGACTCTGTAACTTTTGAAAACACCATAAAACCTGTACATGAGGGGTATTGTTATACTCAGGAGACTTTGCTGAACACAAATATTAGTGTTTCAAAACAGTCGAACGTATCACAGCAATTATATCGTCAGTGTAAGTGCCATTTGTGTGTGAAAAATGCAAAAAATTTCACTGTCACTGACGATATCATCGTTGTAATACATTTTACTGTTTTGAAACACTAATATTTGTGTTCAGTGAAGTCTTCCAAGTAAAACAGTACCCCCCATGTACAGGTTTTATGGTGTCTTGGAAAGTTACAGGGTTAAATATAGTGCTAGAAAATTAAATTCCCTGAACTTTCGGCCTGGGTTGTCAGGCAGGTCCCGCTAATTGTAATTCATAAAATTACCTAATTGTGTAAAATGATTACATAAATATATATGTAGAATTATTATATATATGTGTGTGTGTATATATATATATATATATATATATATATGTGTGTATATATATGTATATAATTTTTTATTATTATTTTTATTTATATATAGATATTACAGGCACTCCCCCTGCTGGCATTGACATGGACGGCTATGCCCTCCATGTGATCGCAAGGTCCTCGCAAGGACCTCGCGATCACATCGCCCAGGGGGGTCGAAGAGGATGGAGGGGGACTCCCTGGGCTCCCAGGTAAGTCACCATACCGCGATCGCCAGCGTGGGATTGCCGGCGACCGGGTAAGTACAAAAGATCGCAGGGCGTTCTATGCCACCCTGCGGCGTTTAGAGCCACCAAAATAAGGACGGCATAGAATGCCCTGCGGTCTTAAGGGGTTAAGGATATGATTGTAATGAGGGCAAATTTCTGCCTTGCATCACGAAGGTGTTAATATTGATATTATCCTACATGATGAAAATGCACATACCTAGATACATTTTTATCACACAGCTTTGTGAATAGGCTGAAATGTCAGCTTAACCTCTCAGCCTATTAGCAGTCCGAAGTCTGAGGCTTCCTGATTGAAGCCTCAGACTGGAATGGTCATTAAACCATTTGTTAATGATGTAATCCCTTGAGTAAACTGGTGCTAGGGACCTCCTCACGCCATAAAAACACTATATTCAGGGGAAATGATTATACATATTTAATGGTTCAAACAAATAGAATTTGAATTGCTATATGTCTATTTGCTAGCTAGCCCAATGCACTGCATATGATTTATGATAAACTTGCATATCTAGTGAAAATCTTAAATGAGCAAATAATAGATATTTGAGATATATATGGGAAAAAGTGTGAAATAAATCATCACTTGGCACGTGATCAATTAACCTAAAAATACATACAAAATTAAAAATACGAATTTCAATAAGTGGGCATTTCAATAAGAAAATGCATTAAAAAGAGCCATGCATATTTACATATAAATAGCTTAGTGTAGAAATACTGAGGTTTCTGACATGTTACCAAAATTTCACATGGTTTTGACATTAGCTATTATTAGATATAATAGTGGTTTCCTGAAAATGACAATTAGACCACAGAGAGTATAACATTGAATATTCTAATAATTGTTTATCTTCCCACCTTACCATACCTCTGATTATTTTTTAATTTGCAAGTTTCATGAAACAGTAAGGTTATATTACATTTTAATGATCTAAAATGTGTTAACTAGTACATACCAAGCATAAAATATGGCATGCAGCCAGTTGGCAGACATTAAGGTTAACGTTAATCCCCAGGAGTTCGTGTAGGTCATGAGTCCTAAAGATTGGCTTAGGATGCAATATGATACAGTGCACAAGGAATTGCCTCAATTAGCTTAATAAAAAAAGAAAAATCAATGTGTACTCTGTAGTTGAGAAATAAAAAAAAAGAATGTTAACAAGGGTGTTTTTGCAAAGATTGCACGAGAATGGTATACCTAGAACTAAATTCTACTAAGATGAATAAAGCAAACAATGTGAATATATATTTATATATTGTTTCTTTATCTATAAATTATATATAATTATTTTTCTTCTATAGTAATATATATATATATATATATATATATCAATTAAAATATATATATATAGTAGGACCTGCCAAAGATGGGGTACATTGACGTTGTGGCAGGCTTATGCAATGTATGATCATATAATGTAACTAAATCCCCATGTATATATGCACACACACACACACACACACATAACATAAAAACAGTTCTGTCAAACTTAAAGGGAAACTCCAGTGCCAGGAAAACAATCCGTTTTCCTGGCACTGGAGGGTCCCTCTCCCTCCCACCCCCCAATCCCCAGTTGCTGAAGGGGTGAAAACCCCTTCAGTCACTTACCAGGGGCAGCGACAGGTCCCACGTCGCTGCTTCCTCCTCCCCCGACGCTCCTCCTTCTGGTTACGTCGGCCGGTGGGCGAGACTGATCTCGCCCGCCGGCCGAGGAGACCTAATGCGCATGTGCGGCAATGCCGCGCATGCGCATTAGCGCACCCCATAGGAAAGCATTGAAAATGAATTTCAATGCTTCCCTATGGGGAATAGAGCGACGCTGGAGGTCCTCACACAGCGTGAGGACGTCCGGCGACGCTCTAGCACAGAAAACCTGTGCTATGAAGCAGGAAGTGTCCTCTAGTGGCTGTCTAATAGACAGCCACTAGGGGAGGACTTAACCCTGCAAGGTAAATATTGCAGTTTTAAAAAAACTGCAATAATTACACTTGCAGGGTTAAGGGTAGTGGGAGTTGGCACCCAGACCACTCCAATGAGCTGAAGTGGTCTGGGTGCCTGGGGTGTCCCTTTAAATGTTTACTATATAAATACTAATTTGTGTTCAAAAAGTCCCTAGAGTGTATTGTTCATGTAGTGTGGATTATTTGATAAACGTTACCAATATTTAAAAGGTGTTGTAAAGTGTGTGTGTGTGTATGTATATATATATATATATATATATATATATATATATATATATATATATATATATATATATAGCAACAAAAGTGAGTACACCCCTAAGTGGAAATGTTCAAATTGGGCCCAATTACCCATTTTCCCTCCCCAGTGTCATGTGACTCTTTAGTGTTAAAATGTCTCAGGTGTGAATAGGGAGCAGGTGTGTTAAATTTGGTGTTATCGCACTCACACTCTCATACTGGTCACTGGAAATTCAACATGGCACCTCATGGCAAAGAACTCTCTGAGGATCTGAAAAAAAAATTGTTGCTCTACATAAAAATGGCATAGGCTATAAGAAGATTGCCAAGACCCTGAAACTGAGCTGCAGCACGGTGGGCAAGACAATACAGCGGTTTCACAGGACAGGTTCCAGTCAGAACAGGCCTCGCCATGGTCGACCAAAGAAGTTGAGTGCACGTGCTCAGCATCATATCCAGAGATTGTCTTTGGGAAATAGACATATGAGTACTGCCAGCATTACTGCAGAGGTTGAAGGGGTGGGGGGTCAGCCTGTCAGTGATCAGACCATATGCCGCACATTGCATCAAATTGGTCTGCATGGTTGTCATCCCAGAAGGAAGCCTCTTCTAAAGATAATGCACAAGAAAGCCGCAAACAGTTTGCTGGAGACAAGCAGACTAAGGACATGTATTACTGGCCCTCCGATGAGGCCAAGATAAACTTATTTGGTTCAGATGGTGTCAAGCGTGTGTGGAGGCAACCAGGTGAGGAGTACAAAGACAAGTGTGCCTTGCCTACAGTCAAGCATGGTGGTGGGAGTGTCATGGTCTGGGCCTGCATGAGTGTTGCTGGCACTGGGGAGCTACAGTTCATTTAGGGAACCATGAATGCCAACATGTGCTGTGACATACTGAAGCAGAGGATTGTCCCCTCCCTTCTGAGAGTGGGCTGCATGGCAGTATTGCAACATGATAATGACCCCAAACACACCTCCAAGATGACCACTGCCTTGCTAAAGAAGCTGAAGGTAAAGGTGATGGACTTGCCAAGCATGTCTCCAGACTTAAACCCTATTGATCATCTGTGGGGCATCCTCAAATGGAAGGTCTCTAACATCCACCAGCTCCGTGATGTCGTCATGGAGGAGTGAAAAGGACTCAAGTGGCAACCTGTGAAGACATTAATGGCTGTGTGTTGAGTTATTTTGAGGGGACAGCAAATTTATACTGTTAGACAGGCTGTACACTTAAAATTTTACATTGTAGCAGAGTGTCATTTCTTCAGTGTGAAAATATATAATAAAATATTTTCAAACACACACACACACACATACCAGCAATGATCCTAAAATCTGTATCAAGCCTGCTGATATGGCTGGGGTAAAATCATCATGAATTATATAAATTATAGGGTAGATTTGTGAGCCAATTAAATGACACTAAAAACCTACACATATTTGAACCATGATCCTGTGTATCCCCATTAAGATAAAATGCAGATCTCATTGAACACATTAATGTTAACAGGTTTGATTACTCATTAGAGGAATACCTTCAATACTATACGCTATACAGAAAATTTACAAAGAACCATTACGCTCACTGGGTCAACCAATTGCTTCAGCTAAGAATGATATTTTAGAGCCACTGTACAATCCTTTTGTGGGGCCTCCAGACAAATCAGGGAAAAAGTCAACAAGAAATGTAAAATTGTTACTAAGGACAGAGACTTACCCCAGGGAATATCTTGGCCAATCCTTTTGGCTTAAAGCAAAAGCCTAACAGAACATTTTGGTTCATAGCGATCCAACATTGTTACAGTGCATGGGCAATTCACACACCAATATGGGCTTTGTACATTGATTGAGGCATGTGTCCTTTGGACGTATGGCTCCATTTAAACATTTACACATTCTTTTTCTGGCAGTGAATATATTATCCAGCGATTTATGTGAGCAGGAAAAGGGACGTTGATCAGTATGGATATTTGTGGTAGACGCTTCAACATTACATTTTTTGAGGCTGCCCAACGGTAATCTATGATGAAATTCACAGCCATTGGACATATATAAGAACACTGCCATTCGAGAGAATGAGCCTTGGAATATTTGAGAAATTATGAATCCTTGATCTATACACTGGACACTTTAAAACCTAAAGGCCAGAATGATATTAAAAACATGTTTTTTTAAATTGGTTCTTACCAAAATGTTAATGTCAAAATATAATGCATAATATTAGTTTGGTGTCTTGCTCCACTCTTTATTAAGACACAACACAACAAAATAAACCAACCACTTTAGTTCCATTTCTCACATTGCAGGACATAGCTTGTGTTCATTGGTGTCTTTTTTGGGTGTTATTCCACCCTTATTTCCAGATATCTTCACTCTTTAAAGTTGTGTTTCAGTAGGGGTATTTTGTCTTGATAAGTGTCGACAATTTACAGTTGAGTTTATGTTCTTTGTTGCTATGTGACATTGTAGCCATTAAATTGCAACTTTTTTTTATCTATTAATAATAGATAATTATATTTTTTATTTTGTTTATTTTTTAAATTTGTAATCTAATATATAAAAATGTTGTTCCACAGTGGTAGGGGTGTCTGTTCTCTTTCCTACCAGTTGGAGTGCAAAACACGTTTACACACAGACACACTGACTAATTCACAGGCACAAACAGTAACAGGGACAAATGCACACTGTACTGGACCGTTTCAGCAGACAAGGGGTTAAAATCCGTTTAGGCGATAATCCCCTTTCTGAGAGACAGGCACAGCTACTGTAGAATCACCAAAACTCACGAGGGAATAAGGTAGCACTCCAAACTCCCGAACTGGAACCTCACGAATAGCTGCTAGCAGATGAACAGGAAAAGCTCCCAAGCGGCTTACACTCCTGGCAGTCAGTCCCTATCAGCATACAGTGAATCCCCCCAAGAACGAGACAAGGCTCCGTGTTGAGGGTCAAGCAGTGGTCTGTTTATTGAGGGCTACCTGCCCCTGTATTTATGCAGGTCTCCCACCTGGTGGACACTCCCCTAGGGGACCAGATGGAAGACTGTAACAATGGACAGACATTTAGCATTTCATGACATACAGCAGTAAAACATCCCCACAATGCATCCTGGTTTCCTCCCCTCTGCCCTGGAGAAGTAATTCAATTATCTCCCAGGACAAAGGAAAAACTCAATTACACACGTGGGGACACAAAGACAGACTATCACTTTAAAATACATAAAGACACATTTTATACATAAAACACGGACATGTCACATATCCCCAGATAGCTCAGGTCTGAGTGCACATTATTAGGTGAATGGCACTCAGACCACACAAATACAGTTTAATTGCCATGGAGCCAAAGTCTTTAATTACACTAATATGCTCCATGGCATGGCTATCTGGGTTAAAACATTCTTCCAACATAAAATATCGAATTTCCATGCATTCACCAAATCCATATGAATTAGAACCAGGGGCTGGAGGTTCAGCGGTGCCTGCACGTAAAAGTGTCCGATTTTGGTGCATGAAAGCCGGGCAGAAAAGCGCTGGCTGCCCGGAGAGCTCCAGAACACCACCACCTAGCGGCCGCTAAGTGTAACAGCGGCCACCCAGTAACAATCAATTAAGCTGCGGTTAACCGCAGCTTCAGGGAGGTAAATTGGCAGCACACTCCAGCTCCTGGGTGGCCAATTAACGGCGCCGGACTGCTTCCCACGGCTCTGGGAAGGTTGCAAACAGGCTGTTTGTTCGGTAGATAGAATCTACCGAACGGCTGTGCAGAAAGGGAGAAATAAATCCTTCTGCACAGTAAAATTAACCCTTTAGCTGCCGGTCCATAATCCAAAGGCAGCAGGCGGGCGACCAGGCTCCTCCAATGCAATGTGGCGAGATTGGTCTCGTCACACACACATATGGTCACCTATATATACAAAGATATATAAACCAAACAGTTGTTGTTTATACTTTGGGTTTTTTTTTTTTTTTGTTGCACCTGCAGTTTTAGGAGATCAGTAGTTCTCTAAAAGGCAAATCTTAAAAAATTACAAATATTACATCACCTGCCTGTAACTTAAATTGGCAGGTTATTTTGTTCACTGTTGCTGTCATCACACTGTAGAATAAAAAGCAGTGCAGTGCCAAGACATAACTGGGATTGATGGAAGTACACCAATCCTTTCTAAGTTACTGACATTCTAAGAAAGGAGCTTGTGGGAGAGAAAGATACTTTCTCTGTCTCCCCAGCTTCTCTCACAGTTTATCAGTAATGAGAGAGGGGCTTAATTAGCAAACAGCATCTGCTGTCCAGGGGTGTATCTCTCAGCATCTATGTCCTGCTGCTCACTTAAAATTTAAAGGGATTCTATAGTCTTAGGAATACAAAGTTGTAATCCTAACACTATAGTGTCCCCTCCTCCCTCGCGCCTAACCCCCACTGTGGAACATGAAGGGTTAAACACCATTTAATCACTTACCAGATTCCAGCACCATGTTCGGCTCTCCACCTCCTACGACGTCATCTGATGGGAGAACTAATGTGCATGTGTGGAGAGAGCTGCAAGCACATTAGCCTCTCCACATAAGAAAGCATTGGCTCAATCCTTTCTTATGGGGATTTCACTAACACTGGATTTCTTAATGCAAAACGTGAGGACATCCAGCATCGTTTAAGGGACCCAGAGGACAACTAGAGGCTGTCTTGTTTTACATTGCAAGCCTAAGTGGGACAGGAACGTGAGATGAAGATGTAGTGGTCTGGGTGCCTATAGTGTTCCTTTAATACATCCTAGCCATGTCCTTAACCCTATTGCTTTTTAAAAAGAAAAATTCTATACTATAAAATATATACATAATGTTTATTAGGGTAAACTAATGCTCTCTTGTGATTGTGGAGACAACATAATCTCCATTTTATATATATATATATATATTTATATATATATATATATATATATATACATATATATATATATATATATATATATATATATATATACATATATATATATATATATATATATATATATATATATATATATATATATATATATATATGTAATTCTTTTTTTTAAACATGGCAATATTTATGTGAGTGTGCTTCTGTATGTTTTGTGTTTGTGTACTTCTGTGCTTGTATATTTCAGAGTGAGTCTGTTTTCTGCACTGCATCTGAAATGGCATAGAACAGACAACCGCTAATACTCCCACTGTTGTCCTAAATAAAAGTGAAATATATAAAACATTAAATGTTGTCATAAAACAATGCTATATCTAGGTTCTAGAGATATCCATAAACAACCTTTTTGGTTGTGTATTTTTTCTATCTCCAGAATCCTTTGATTTCCATAATTCTTATTTTAACAGTATGTATTCTGTCTTTATCATGCACACACATATAAATATATACATGTATTTATTTTTTATATATATACTATTTATAAAATGTTTTAACATATGGCTTTTAGCAAAATTACATATATTTTTTTTAGTTTGTTTTTTTGAAAGACATTTTTAGCTGCAATGGATAATTACAAGTTTCATCAGAAGCGCTTCAATTTCAGTGAGTGTTTTGAATATAAAATCATTTTCTTTCAATGACAAAAAAAAGATGTACATAGCCTATGATTTCATTTAAAGCAATTATTTCTAGAGCAAAATCATCTAAAAAGTCAAACTGTTACACCATTGAACAGTTCATATCTAGCTTTTAAACACACTAGCCATTTTTTTGTTTTTGTTTTTTAGATGAAACATACATATTGTTTTAATTGAGTTGTTAAATTCGACGGACAAAGTAATTTTAGCAGTTTTAAATTATTATTATTTTTTTTTAATTCTAAGTTAGTCAATAGGAGTAGATCGCATAGAGAAGTAAATATGTTATACATTATAGAAATGTGATGACCAGGATTAGTTGATGACTCTGTTGTAAATGCCAGATGATTGCTTGTAATTGTGAAGAAGGCAAATTTTAAAGGAACATTTAAGTACCATAACCACTTTAATTTATTATAGCGTAAAATACCAATGAACATGAAACAGCATATCATATATACTGTTGCATATACAGAGTAGAGATGCCTCTTTTATACAAAACTATCCAATCCTACCCTCTACTTGTTGACGTAAACTAAGAACAGAATTGAGGAGATTTATCAAGTTAAGGTGCTAAATACTGAGAATTATTCCATGGGGATTGCTCCTTAGTTGGCACTTTACCAGAGAATAGCACATGTTTTTGGCACGATGATGTCCTCAACTAAGCCAAAGGGTATTTCACAGCACTTAACTAATACATATTTTTCATTATTATATTTCATTGAATGTGTATCCTGACATAACAATTTTGTCTTTTAAAATTCTACCCCAAAAAACAATGTTCCACCCTTGCATATGCTAAATAAGCCATCCATTTTCAACCAATATCATTTTATAAATAGCCAGATTGTGATGACAGCAAACATTATCATTGATCCTTGCACTATTACACAATAAATATAATAATACATTGAAAAATGTATGTATGATAAACATAACTTAAAATATTACATTGCATATTCATAGATATGTTTTCCTATGTCATTATTTTAACCGTTCATTATGGATAAACTATTTATCCCATAATCCTTTGTGGAACAGATGCAGGCAGAACCACTAACCAGGGCATCGAGGGACATATAAAAAATGTATGCAACATTTTAATTATTTATTTACTTTTAGACAATATTTAATGCATCATCTTTATAATGCAATAAAACAATATTGTCACATTTTACATAGACAATCCCATTAAACGAGTTGAAATGGCCTATGAGAGGTTGACATTTATATATTATTACAGAGGCTGAAATATGAAACCATTTAACCACTCTAGTAAAAAAAAAAAAAAATTGTAATGTGGATCACACCCTGGATAAGCTATGTCCATTCACTGCCCGCCCTCCTCATTAAACTAAATGTCAACCCTGACATAGTAAATCCACCCGATACCTCCAAATGTACTCGAGCACGGAGGAACGCTACTGAAAGAAATGTCATAGTAAGGCTGAGTTCCTGCACTACAAATTTACATTGTTTTCCTATAGCTCTAGTCTTTCTTGCCAAACATACTTTACCTCCTTCATCTTAATCTTCTTGGATTACCCAAAATGCCTCTTTCAAACTTTCATGAATGTGACCCACATCGCCTTATTTACTAATCTAACTGCTTTCAATCCTACATTCCACAAGTATTTCACAGAAAACTGACAAGATCTATAAATTAAAGTGATCCTTTGCCCCACCTCATTCTCTACACTTAGTATATTTCTCTTTCTCTTTAGGCATTTTCCCCTCAATCTTCAAACATGAGCTCATAACACCCATATTAAAAAAGGTTTCTCTTGACTCGGATGCATTGCCTACCTATCATCTTATCTCTCTCTTCCTTTGCATTCAAGCTCCCCAAAAGACTTGAATATACTCAACTTACATACTAATATCTATACTCCAACTCGTAACTTGATTCGCTTCAATCTGGCTTTCGTTCCCAACATTCCATAGAGACTGCTCTGAGCAAAGTGACTAATAACTGTGAAGGTAGTTCACAAGCCCCTTGTTCTTTACTTATTCTTTTTAATTGGTGACCATGTCTGATTTTGTTTCTTCTCTCACCCTCCTCACTTTTTAAATCACTCTTTCCTGGTTCTCTTCCTGTCTCTCTGGTCGCTCATTCAGTGTCTCCTATTCTGGTTCCTCCTCCAATTCTGTACCTCTCTTGGTTGGAGTTCTTCTAGGCACTATATTGAGACTTCTTTTCTTTTCAATGTATACAGCTTCTCTTGGTGAGCTAATATAATTTTGATACAAACTGTACACTTAGAAACCCCAGAACTACCACTCCTCACCTGACCTTTCTCCCGGGCTGCTGGACCATGTCACAAGCTGGATGGCTTCACTATTCCTAAAACGTAATCTCTCCAAGTTCAAGCTCATTATCTCTCCTCTCCCTGAGTCTACATCTGTCCCTATTTCCCTACAGATCAGTGAAGCAGTCATAACCTCTACCCTGCAGGCCCCTTTCCTTCTCAATTTACATAAAATCTATCAACAAATCCTGCCATTTTCACCTTACAAACATTTTGGACCCATTCTTACTCAGGACATGGTAAAATTTTGTTCATGCACTTCTTTAGAGAAGCCAATCAGATTGCCCCTTAACTCTTCATCCCTTACAACCTTAATTTGCTGTCTCCAATCTACTGTGCCCCCAGGTACCTATTCTCAGATTTATTTATATAAATTATTTTATTCCTTCACTTCTTGCTGTGTATTTGTCCCCTCATCCTTTTAGATTGTAAGCTCATTTGGTCAGGGCCTACTTCACCTTCTGTTCCAGTATATCATCATGTCATGTTTTACCAGAAGACATGTTTTGTCTTTGTTTATTTTTTGTACAATGCTGCAAAATATGTTGGTGATATGTAAATAAGTGTAATCATTAAAAGAGAGGTCTAAAAAAATAACTTCTCCGGGGCCTTTCTAGATCATGTTTGCTATAGAAAATATTACAATGACAATTTAAAAGATGTTTCGATTTTATCTTTTTTTTTTTTATGAAAACAAATGGTGCAAATATTACTTTTGTTTTGTATAATGTAAAATGTACCCACACAGGGTTATTGCCTAAACACCCAAATGCAGTGACGTGAAATCTAAATAGCAAAATTCAGGCTAAAATAGCTAAGCTGTGACTATAGGGGAGTTAAAGAATTTCTCTAAACCAGACGGATTTCAATTCACTACATTTTGAAGTTTAGTGAATGACTTCCACAGTATTTATTTATATGAAATAATCTGGACAAAATAACTGAAATTGAACTTTAGCCAACCTAATTATGCTCCTTGTCTCATGAATGCATTTTGCATTTCTAAGGAACAATTTAAAAGTTTTTACATTCTCAATAAGTACCAAGAGACATGTAAGCAACAAAATCAGAAACAATCAAAAGTTAATATGTTCATATGAGACTATGGTGATAGTGACTTAACTGTAAATGTAATTTTTATTAGTCTGGCAGATGCTCTTTATCGTTGAGTTGGTTTTCTCCACTAATTGGTTTTAAAGGAATTATTACGTAGAAGGTACACCAAGCTGCATATAATATGTTACATTATTTATGGAACTCTTTGACTCAGCCCTTAAATACTTGATTACAATATAAATTTCTGTGCTTTTTTGAATGAACTTAAAAAGTATCTATCCCAAAAAAATATTCACAGGATGGGTGTCAAAAGAAGTTCATTATTTCTTGGATCTTCATCTCATCTGTGTTGTCACCATGGATGGATTCATTATTTGTTTTAGGGGAGTCCTCTCAAGGTCTTGACAGGTGGGGTTCCAAACTTTGTCAACTCACTCTAAAATATCTCTTGTGCATATTTAGTGCTTATATTGATACCATAGGCATCGCTACAGGGGCAACAGCCCCTCTGCATTGTGCCTTGCCCCCCATGTGACATGTGCTTTTTCCTCTCACACTGATTTTCATTGCCCGTGGGGAGATCAAAGATATCCCTCACCTGCCAGGCTGCACGGATGCTGAATGGGAGGAGGGAGAACTTGATACGCTCTGATACATGCCGGAAGGAACACCTTGTATAAGGATTTTTCCTTCCCTGGCCAAAGTTAAGGCTCAGGGAGGGGGGGGAATAAATGATTGTGAACATATTATTTTTAATTATTAAATTATTCCCTCACTGCTGCCCCATCCTCCATCATAACTCCTACCCCAACATCTGCTCTTATCCCCAACCACAGTCCCTATCCCACTTCCTCTTTTATCCACTAAAGCCCCTATAACCAAAAGCAGACCCTATTACCACCTGCATTCCCTACCACCCTTATTACCCATTACAGCACCCATTACCCCCTGTATTCACTATAGCCTATATAACATCGGCATGCCCCCATAAATCCCCTACT